>NC_141161.1:117026694-117326694 GCF_053477565.2 Lygodium microphyllum | reverse complement strand
TATATAGTTGTAACACTTAGATGGTGGGAGGTTGAGATCTAAAAAAAGATATGTTTGTAAAATGTCAAAAAGATCCTACACATGTTACACCTCCACCTTTTATACTTACCCTATACTAAGGCATTTATGCTAAGTATTTATGCTTTATTACACAAGAAAAAGTGAAAAGGGTGAAAAAGCACAAGTCGGGAGCTGAAAGAGGTGGCCCATAATGATATCGAACCTCGAAATGCCCAAAAGCATAGACATGGGCAGAAGAAATCCAAGGTGCAGCCACTGCAGCCTAGAAAGTGCTAAAAAAGAGAAGGCATACCTTTGAATGTAAAAGCACAGCCTAAATCCTTATAAAAGAGCGCTAGGCTCCCTCCTGTGTGCAAATTATAATGGAAGACGGGTGGTAGGAAGGAAGGTAGAAAGATAGGAGAACAATACGAAATAGGACCTACGCCATGGTGGGCCATGTAAAAAAGGGGATAACTACCCAAAAGGTATTGGGATTTTGTATATAAACTCAAAAAGTGAATGAGAAGCCCATTCTTTGGTGTGTGGAAAAACTGATCTCTTCTTCTTCCCTTCTTCTTGCTTGCTTGTGTGTGTTTAAGAGAGGGAGTGTGAAGGAATGAGGGGGTGAGTTTATGAGGCTGAGGGATTTCACGATACACAAAGAGAAAGATGAGTCAAGGGATGACAAATGAGGAGTTGTAGTGAGATCTTTATGCATATGTCTCTAGATCAGATGGCCTGCTTCCAAGATATGGTAGACTAGGAGTTGTCTCAGTCATCATATGGCCATTCTACATGGTCTACCTTAATACGCTTTAATGCTTCAATCTCCAGTATATGTAGAGTTAACACTCTAGACTGTTGAGAAATATGCAATCACATTCATATGTGCCTTTTTGTGTGGAATAACTAGGCAAGGAATATGCATCTCAATCTAAGAAGAGTCGCCTTTATCGCATAGGCAAAATGAGAAAAGTGGTACCATCCTCCAACTATAAAAGAGTGTTCTTGACAATCATTTGAATGAGAATGATATTGTACTTTGTACTTTTAGTCTTGTCTCTCTCTACTCAAGATTGTGTTTATGAGTTCAAGATAATCTATCTTGGAATCTAGTTCACTTGAGTAATAGTCAGTATGTCTAGTCTCAATCATCATGCTTCTTGTTTGTCATTGACTTTCATCCTCCATAGCTAAACCTTGCTCAAGGATCTCTTTCTTGTAACATGGTATCAGAGCCCTAATGAGCTCAATTTATATTTACATACTACTATTTCAAAACTCAATAACCTCAGTCCACCTTAGTTTTAGCAGAAGTCTTCATCTCCTCACTCTATATTCACTCCACCTCTTTTGACTACCAAAGCCAGCAATACCTACCTATCTTGGAGTTCTTGGAGCTCCTAGATCTCTCCATCCAGGAAAGATCTTAACTACCTTTCTTCTAGGGAGTTGTTCCTGGACTCAACGCACAACTTCTTGTTACATCACTTCATGATGTTGACTACTTAATAACCAAACATTACAAATTTTCTAGTTTGCTGTCCAAAATGCTCCAACTATCTCGCATACAACATGCACTATCTACATGCATTGTGTTCAATCCAAGTACCTTAGGGATTTTGAAGGTAATGCTATGGGCTCTCTCCTAAATATTTTAACCTCAAATACTTCACTATGGGAGCTACTATAAGTAAAACACTAGTCAGGCCTAGGAAACCCTAAAGGGCAGTCATAGCCACTTTCACCAAAGCTCATATTTCACATCATTTTCTCACTCCTCTCAATTCAACCAGTCCATTGCCACTCTTATCCACTACACTACTAAAGTTCCAACAAGATTGCCACATCAAATCAACAAGGAAGGGAAGTTTCAACCATGAAAGTTTAAGCTCAACCAGCATAGTATCTTTTGATATTGATTAGTTCTTCCTGGCAATTGTGTCTCTTGTCACATCCAAGAATGCCCTCTTAGAACCGAGCATAAGCACATTGCTACAGGTTTAATACAGAAAATTCTGTAATAGCAAATATGTGGCTATTTTATGCAGTCCTACAGCCTGCTTGAGAGCAGTAGGGGACTGTTTTGGCCTGTAAGGGATCAGTAGTGCCCAACTAAAGTGTCAAACCAATAGGGGGGTTGCCGCAGACTACAAACACTCTTTCGGGCTTGTTCTTCAGTGCTGGTACTCACTCTTTACCTCTGTAACTGACTAAAAATGACTACAACACCCTGTAGGAATTCAAGAGAGCTGAAATATGGTCCCCCATCTATTGTATGTCTACAACCACTTCTCCCATGGCGCCATACATTTCTTCAACACATACATACACATGGTCTACACCATAACTTCATTGCTGAGCATGAAAATGATCATTCCCATGACCATGCCACTCACATATGACCATCATACATGCACTTTTTGTTGCATTCACTATCGTAATTGCATACAAGACTACATGTGGCATTGATTCTCAATCATACATCATTGCAAGTACATTAGTGGTACATCAATATGCCATATACACTAGTGGCAAAATCCCAAGTACATCAATATGTCATAGACATCAATGGCATCATCATGACATTCCAATTCTCATTGTCCCCGAAATATCCCTACACCTACAAACAAGTTCGGCGGCTCCGGATCATGGGGAGGTGGGCAAAGTGCCCCCCGGGCCAGCGGTTGTGCACCCCTTCAGGGTCTTTGATGGCAAGGGGGCGCCCCTCTTTTTTCTTTCCACCTCGCTTGGCATTGGGCTTCTTCCTTACCTAGAGTATACATGGCGAACATTTATTAATTAAATAGTCAGCATGCTATGCATGGGAGCTTGAAGGTAATTCTTTTCATGAAGTGCATGGAATTGAGTTGGGAATAGGGAGAGGGCTTACCAAGCAGTGACTCACTGCTATCTCATCTCATTTATAATGGATCTCAAAGATTAGTTTATACTCAAACAATCATCACAAGTCAAAGACTAGGGTGATGCAATCAGTAAACACTAGTGAGAATTTTTAGCATAGAATGGACCATTTTTCAATGCAAGGAAGCCTAAGAGAGGACTGAAATTAAATTGGAACCATATAAGCATTGAAACCTTCAATAAAGTTCATGATTGACTACTTGAATCTCTCCCAAAGATAGGCTTTTTTGGCTCAGTAATAGGATGGAATTAAAAGAGAGTTCAAGAGTCAATTACCTCTTTGATAATAACACTATATTAGGGAATTTGGGAATTCTCTTATAGTTTGGGAATTCCCAATATAGTTAATATTTGGCCACATGGTCAAATATTGTTCTCTTACTTGAAAGCGGAGTCTAGCCTAATTACTATATACGTTCTCTTTCCAAGTCCCACATTGAAGCATGGGTTAAGATTTAGCCACATGGCCAAATCTTTACCCCTTATTTGAAAGTGGGACTTGGGAGATTCCCAAATTCTCTAATATGGTGTTGAATGAAGAAGGGCTGAGAATTAGAGGCCAATGTCCCAAGGTTTCTTCGCAATGCTCCAATTAGCTTCATGATGGCAAGCTTTAGCCAAGAATTGGGTCTTCAAGCTTGATTCTTCAATGGAAGAAGGAGGGGTTGAATTTCAGAAGCTCCACGCATGCTTGAATGCCATAAAACCGGATCATCGGGAGGTGGGCAAACTGCCCCTTGGGTCGGGTTGTGCACCCCTTCAGGGTCTTTGATAGCAGGGGGTCACCCCTTGTTTGTCTTGCCATCTCACTTGGCATCGGGCTTTTTCCTCACCCGGAGTATACATACAGACATTTATTAATTAAACAATCAGCATGCTCTGCATGGAGGCTTGGAAGTAATTCTTTTCATGAAGTGCATGGAATTGAGTTGGGAAGAAGGAGAGGGCTTACTGAGCAATGACTTACTGCTATCTCACCTCATTTACAATGGATTTCAGATATTAATTTATTCTCAAACAATCATCACAAGTCAAGATATTAGGGTGAGGCAATCAGTAAACAATAGTGAGAATTTTTAGCATAGAATGGACCATTTTCAATGCAAGGAAGCCTAAGAGAGGATTGAAATTAAATTGGCAGTATAAAAGCATTGAAACCTTCAATAAAATGCATGATTGACTACTTGAATCTCTTCCAACAATAGGCTTTTAGGTTTGGCAAGAGGATGGAATTAAAAGAGAGTTCAAGAGTCAGTTACCTCTTTGATTGGTGAAGACGGGCTGAGAATCAATGACCAATGTCCCATGGTTTCTCTCCAATGCTCCCCTTAGCTCCATGATGACAACTTCAGCCAAGAATTGAGTCTTCAAGCTTGATTCTTCAATGGGAGAATGAGGGGTTGAATTTGGGTAGCTCTATGCATGTCTTGAAGGTCATAGAAGAAGAATGCTCCAAAATCTCACCCCATAATATACCTTCCCCTACTCCAAAGCTCTTCCAAATGGGTAGGCAAGCTCCATTGATGGCAAGGAGTCCAATCTTGAAGCCGCGGGACCCAATCTTGAAGAGAACTTGAAGAAATTGAAGGTTCCTGGTCTATGGCTATGGCTGCCCCAAATGTCAAGCTTGCATTCTTGCCTCCATCTTCAAATAGGGGTTCTTGATGCTTGCTTCTTCAAAGATTCTTGTAGATACAAGTTCTTGGAACCAAAAAAAGGCAAAAGCCCTAAAGAATCAGTGAGTTTTGAAGAAGAATCCATGGCTCTCCATGGCGTGCACATGTTAGGGTTTCAGAGGTTGAAGAAAGTCCAAGAAGATGAGAAGGAGGCTTCAGACTTGCAAGAACCAACTGCTAGATGGTGGGGAAGAAGGCCAAGATGAAGGAGAATCTTGATGTGCTGTTGTTTTTTCCCAGATTCATGCTTGAAATTTGTGCCCCGAATTGCGGACTGTACACAGGAGGGAAGAGGCAGCTCAAACAACCAATTAGGTACTTAACATGAAGCATGAGACCTCCTAGAAGCTGTGGAAGAAGGCATTTGACCATTGGAGATGGAAGGAAGAAGATCTATGTTGTTTCTCCTCCATGGAAGCTTGGTAGGACCTTGACAATGAAGAGAGAGAAGACTTCATGTGAAAAGTAACCAAGACCAACTCTTTTGTACTTCTTTTGACCACTGTTTCTAAAAATTTACCTTCCAATTTGCCCCAAAATGACCCACGAGCTGCCAAATCTAGACTTCCAACATCCAAACTTGGTCCAAGGACTCCATTAATGCTTCTGACTACTGACCTCCCGGTCCTTGACCCATGGGTCCTTCAATGCTCCTCCAGTTTAGTGCCTATCCCTATGTACCTGAAGTTTCTTGGATTTTTAAACTGAAAAGGATGGTAACTGAGCATGTAAGGTAACTAAATGGATCATAACTAGAGCTCTGATACCACTTGTCATGAAGAGGACAGGAGAGGGAGAATAAGAGAAGAGAGAGAGAGTGTAGAAGAGAGAGCAAGTCTCTAGGAAGAGAGAGAAAGAGAGTGATGAGGAGAGAGAAACACTAGAAAAGGAGAGAGAAAGATAGAAAGAGAGAGAAAGAAGCCATGAAAACTAGGAGAGAGAGATGAATATGAAAGAAGACTTGTATTATAATCTGATGGTCAAAAAGAAAGTCCCTAATACCTTATATACTAGAAAGTGTAGCTAGTATTTTCTCATTATTAAATCCCCCTCTCTTACACTTGTGGGGAATCTGCATCATATATTAGTGATACCTCCTCTAGTAAATCTACTCTGTAAAATTTAAACTAGTGTTTCCTTCTACGGTCTCTACACTCTAAAGTTCCATAGATTTTACATGAAATACTACCTCTTGCAATGAACTATGCTCCTGGGCTCATTAATATGATTATGAGTGGTTAGCATCAATTAGCTTATCATATGTCAAAGTTAGCATTGATTTTTGAGTCTATTAGGATTCTTTCATAGAATGATTTCTATAATCGACTAACTACTAGTTGCAATATATATCTCGGTTGCTACCCAGATATTCCTAGTAGTGGAAGCTTTGCATTTTGATCTTTTGTCTATAGTTATATACTCTTTTACTATAGCTTTATAGACATCCATTCTAAAATTTAGTTTTGAGTAGCTTCTTTGAGTAGCTTGTGGATACTAGCCTATTGGCTCAGTGTTTCTTCTAATGTATCCTTTTTGCTCAGTTTTGGAACTAATTTACCATTATTATAGTCCATACTTGCTTTTCTCATAGACATAATGGCAAGTAGTTCAAATGCTTTCAATGACAAAGCTACTGGAAGACACAAATTTGGCACATATTGGTGCAAAATAGAACCCGATTTCTTATTCTAGTAGGGGTCTACTCATAGTCAAGGATTACTTAAGGAGCTAAAATTTTAGTACTGACCTTGAAGAGAATCATCAACTATAGAAGCAATTGGAGCTGTACCTTTGTATGGTTCTGAAAAATTAATGTGAAAAGAATTGTGAATTTATGAGTAAATTTTGAATCTAAATTGAACTTTGGATGCCTCTTAATTTTTTGTAATCTTCTCTTTTCAATAGAATCATAATGCAACTATCTTCATTATACTACTTCTATAAGTGGCCTATAGTAAATAATCCCAACATAAAAGGTCAATCATTCAAACAAATACAAACCATGTACTCTTGTATAAATTGCTAGATGTTAGATTATAAAGTTTTAGTAACAAATACTCATATTCACAAACATGCACTATTCTTCAAAACGTTGGTTAAAGTAGGCAAATAAAACCAGAAATATACATAGAGAGTGTTTTGACCACTTAGTCGTACAATCACAATGCTCAATACAAGTTTGTAGTAATTGTTATGAAAGTAAGACTTATTAAATGCAAAAATGAGCTTTGCTCATAAAGGTCAATCAAAAAAACTTTTGAAGGTTCCTTTTCTTAGGCTAATGGATTCTAGAAATACCTCAAAGTTGAATTTGAATTTGGAATGCCACATCTAGAGTTCCATGTGTTTTGATGTGTTTGTTCGTGTTTAGGATTGCTCTATATTGATATCTAGGAATGTTATTGCAAATGCTAAGTTTTTCAATGGGATTCTGTCAGAGAGAGAACTAGAGAGAGACGAACAGGAGAGAGAAGAGTGCATAAGAGAGAGAAAAATTGCAAGAAGAGAGACAAAGAGAGTGATGAGGAGAGAGAAAGACTAGAATTGGAGAGAGAAAGATAGGAAAGAGGAAGATGCCATAGAAGCTGTGAGCAAGATGGAAGAGAAGGACACTAATTGTATTAATGTGTCAAGAAGATATGGAAATTTACATGTTCTCTCCTTTTATACCAATGTCACTGTGACATGGCATAACATCAATATTATTTTTACACTAAATCCTTATTCTTAGCTTCTTACAATCCATCCCTTCCCAAAAGCTTTTGCCCTCAAAAACAAACTTGAAAGACCAATGTATGGACTAAAATTTAAGAACAAGAGTAGGCCTCAGTTATATACATGATCTGGAATACTTCAAAAGTATATGGAGCTGTAAAATCTTCAACAGATAATCTCAAAATGAAGTAGATAGCTTGCTCTGTAAACAGACCCTACTGGACTAAATCTGCCATAACTTCTAGTAGAAGTGTCAAAATGAGGCATGCCATATATCAAAATGTAGCTCTTGAAGAGTTCTTTAATGCCATGTAGATAGCTTAATTCTAAAAATTAGGCACAATAAAAACTATTCCAAAACAATGTGATGTCCTGATCCTCTCTGCACCAAAACTAGCTCCATAATCAATAGGCTTCAGCCACCAATGTATCCCTTAAGAAAGGAAACTCATCCAATATAGAATCAGGCCTCCAAGAAACTTCTTGAGGTAGTAAATCTCTCCTTTTGATCAAATATTCCATAATAGAACAAGATCAAAGCTTCTTCTTGCGCTAACCTATAATAGCCTCTGGGATGTACTAAATAAGACATTCTTCATCAATAGGTGGCAGCTCATCAATTATATCTACTGGATCATCATAAAAAGGCTTGAGCTGACTAACATTTAAGACATTGTGAATCTTTGTGGAAGAAGGGAGCTCTCATCTGTATGCCAAGTCTCCAATGTGATTTAGGATCCGGTAGGGGCCGTAAACCCTGTGAGCAAGCTTATTACTAGATCCATCTTTTAATGTAGAGTACCTAGACTTAGGCACCTTTAGTAAGACCAGCTCTCCTTCTTGGAGCTCTAAAGGCTGTCTCTTTTCATTAGCATACATCTTCATTTGGTCTTGAGCTTTCCTAAGATTCATCTTACATTTCTGAAGAAGGGTTTGCATTCTTTCCAACTCTTCCTTCCCATGAGGCTTGATCCTTTCATTAAAGATTACTATGGGTAAGGGAACCTTCTACCCATACAGAGCCTCAAAGGGTGAAACTCCAATACTAGCATGGATAGAGTTGTTGTAAGAAAACTCAACTAAGTGTAATCAAGAATCCCATGAAGTTTAGACATCATAGCAAAAATGGCAAAGATAAGTCTCCAACCATTTATTAACTCTTTCTATCTGTCCATTAGTTTGTGGATGATAGGCCATAGATGGAGCCAATTTAGTGCCTGTAGATGTAAATATCGCCTGCCAAAAGTTAGTCATAAACTTTGAGTCTCTATCATGAACAATCACTTGTGGTAATCCATGTAGTCTAAAAATCTGCTCCATAAACTGACTAGCCACTTGAGAGGTAGTAAACCGGACCTTGGTTGGAATAAAATGGATTGCCCTGGTGAGTCTATGACCACTGCATATATACTATTCCATCCCTTGTTGGTAGTAGGAAAGCCAGTAATGAAATCCATAGTAATGTGAGTATATTTACCTATAGGAATAGGTAATGGTTGTAACAAACCTCTTGGCTTATGGGTGCTATCCTTATTTTGCTGACAAGGCATACACTACATGAAAATGTCCTTGACATCTTTCCACAGTCCTTTCCAATAGAAGCTTTTACTGATCCTATCATAGGTCTTGAAAACTCCTAGATGTCCAACTAAAGGCAAAGAATATAGTTCCTCCATAAATTTTTGTGTAAAAGAAGAGGTAGAAAGAATGACAATCTTGCCTTTCAACCAAATAAGACGATTTTTGAACTAATAGTGCTAGTTTTCTTCCATAAGACCTTGCTGTAATTTTCAAAAAATATGGCTGAATTCTTCATCCAAAAGATAAGCCTCTTGTAGTTCTTGAATCCAATCATTATGCAATTCAGTCATAGCTGAAACTTTGCAAGCCCACATACGAGAAAAACAATCAGCCACTATATTGTCTTTGCCCCTCGTATGAGTGATGTCAAAATCATAATTCTGTAGTGTAGCTACCCACCGATGTTGCTTAGGAGTAAGATTGGACTGTGTAAGGAAATACTTAAGAACCTTTTGGTCACTCTGGACTCTGAATTGGCTACCATACAAGTAATGGTGCCATTTCTTAATTCCATGCAAGATAGCCAACATCTCCTTGTCATAAACATTCATGGCCATTTCTTTATTTGTAAGCTTACGGCTCTCAAAGGGAATCACTCCACACCTGTAACAAAACAACCCCAATGCCATGGCCACTAGTATCACATTGTATGGTAAATTCTTTGGAGAAGTCAGGGCATACTAAGATAGGAGTAGAGGTAAGGAGTCCCTTTAACTGGTTGAAGCTACTATCTGCAAGAGTATCCGAAAAAAAAGCCTCCTTCTTGAACCTGTCAGTTAAAGGAGCTGCAATAGCCGCATAATGCTTGATGAATTGATGATAGAATTAATATAGACCAAGGAATCCTCTAGAAGAGGTAGTAATAGTGGGTGTTGGCCAATCTTTTATACACTACACCTTCTTGCGATCAGCCTTTATCCATTTTTCACTGAAAATATGTCCCAAGTATTACACTTCAGTCTGCATGAAAGAACATTTCTTCTCCTTAGCAAACATCATGTGATGTCTCAATACATCAAAAACCCTCCTCATATGTGCTAAGTAATCTTGTAAAGTCTTACTGTAGATTAGAATGTCATCAAAGAACACCAAGACAAACTGAAAGAGGAAAGGCTGAAAAATCTTATTCATTAGGCTCTAGAAGGTAGCTAGAGCATTTGTAAGCCAAAAAAGCATCACTAAGAAATGATAGAGCCCTCGATCAGTCCTCAAAGTAGTCTTGACTTCATCACCCTCTGACATGCAAATCTGATGATACCCTCACCTCAAATCAATCTTCGTAAAGAATCGAGCCCCCTTGAGCTCATCAAGAAAATCATCAATCCTGGATATCGAATATTGTTCTTCACTGTGATCTTATTAAGATCCCTGTAGTCAATGCACATTGTGAAAGATTCATCTTTCTTTTTGACTAACAGAACTAGAAATGCATAAGGTGAAAAACTTGGTTCAATAAATCCCATCTCAAGGAGTTCCTTGATTTTCTTGGCTACTTTCTCTCGCTTACACTTAGATAATATGTAAGGTGGTTTATTGATTATCTTTGAGTTGGGCTCCAAATCAATAGGGTGATCTACTGCTCTCTTGGGAGGCAATGAAGTAGGCACCTCAAACAAATCTCTATACTCCTCAAGAAGAGATATCAAGGCTAGATGGTTTGCTACATTATTGGGCTGATCTTGCATCTCTATATTCAAATGCAAAACAAATATTTGTGAATGCCTCTTGTACTCCTGTTTGAGTTGTTGAATGGTAAAAAGCTGAAAATCTGATCAACTAGGAATTCCTTGTAAATGGATGAGCTGTCAATTGAAGATAAACTCCATATAAAACTATGAGAAATCCATAGTGATCTTGCCTAATGTCATCAATCAATCACAACTGAGTACAATGTCTGTAGGCCCCATTTCCAAAGTAATCAGGTTTACTTTTGCTTCAAAATTTTCAGGTAGTTATAAAGAAACCTGTGGCCATATCTATGTACCAATTTCTTCTTCACCATTGGCCAGTTGAACTCTAATGGGCTACTATAAATCTATGGGAATACAATTCAGCTTGTCCATAATGGACTTATTCACAAAACTATGGGTACTGCCACTATCTATCAGAATTAATACAACCTTTTCATGAATGTTACTCTTCATACAGAATGTATTAGGGCTCTTAGAACCTGTCCAAGCATCCATGGAAATAGAACAACTAGTGGTAGCAAGTGGCTCATGGCAAGTCCCATGTGGATCAAATGGAAAAGAGTCGGTTGGATCATAGAAATACTCCTGCCCAACTTCTTCCTCAAGATCTTCATTTTCAGCATTGAGTGCAATTGCATTAACTTCATCCATCTCATCTTCAAGATCTTCAAAGAGTAACATACTGTAAAGCTTGGGTTTGACATTTTTATATACACACTTTGAGGCATGATCAGGTGTATACTTTTTTCCACACTTGAAATATAAGCCTTTTTTCTTTCTTTCTTTGTAAAGATCCAAACGACTAGACTTAGGATTCATGTTGGCTGAAATGGATTTAGGCTTGATGTCCCCTTGTTTGAAGTCAACTCTAGGACTGTTTCATGTCCTGAAATTACTTTGAGGTCTAGAACATTGAATAGTGGATAAGTTGGCACCCTTAAGCTCCCATTTGGCACATGATTGCTGCCATAAGTGTTACCAATTTTCCCTCATTTAAAAAAATTCCTTGGTTATCCAAAACCAGGTTAAAATGAAGTTTCTTATCTATATTTCCTTCTATAGTGCTCTGCAAGCTCAATAGCCTTAAAGAGAGAAGTAGGGTTTTGTGCCATGACATTAGCTAATAAAGATGGCTCTAAACCATACATGTACTTGTGGAGCTTAGCCTCATCACTGATATTTTCTACATACATGGTTAGGTTGAGAAATTGGTTAGTATACTCTCTTACACTTATGCCTCTTTGTTCCTAACCATACCACCTTTGTGCCAATTTCTCTTTTTCAAGAGGGGAGACAAATACTTCAACCATAAGTGCCTTGAAAGCTTCCCATTCTCTACAAGTATGTTTTCCCTTTTTATATACCTCCACCAAGTATGGGAAAATCCCTCCAAATGCAAAGAAGCAAAATGAATCTTCATGTCATCAGTTTTGGGGAATATGTCAAAGTAAGATTCCATCTTAGAGGTCCACTCCTCTAAGTCAGATGGTGAAGATGACTGACCATTAAACTTGGCTAAAATGATCTTGTCCTTCAATTCTCTTTCATGGAATGGTTGTTGTCCCAAAATAGACTGATCATGAGTACCATGCATTGAATCCCCAAATTGAGATGGAAATCTCCCAATAGGTGGGTGAGAACTACTATGCAATCTTCTTGTTGGTAGAGGACCCCTAGGAAGTTGAGTATTCAGCCTAAAAGCTTGAGAGTTGGCTCCATTCAAACTACCCAAATAGTAATCATGCCTTTGTGAAGTCTCACCTACTTCATATTGGCTATTTGGAATGCCTCTTTGTCCAATAACTTCATGACCATGACCATTTTGGTTAGATGCTTGAAGTGGGACTAAAGCCTCACTGTTTGAATAGGCTTTCTCCTTGGCTTCTTTAGATCCCATTTGCATCTGCATCCATTGGGAGAATTGAGCCATAATTTGAGCATTAGATTCCACCAACTTGTCAATAGAAGCCTTTTTTTGAGTCGTTGAATCTACTAACTTCTCAATGGAAGACTTTGTTTGATCAGTAGATAAAATCGTTTGCTCCATTCTTGATAGTAGTTCTCTATGCCTTTGTTCATGTATGCACAAGGTATCATTGAGTATATTGATTTTCCCTTATTGTTGAGGCTCTTCAAGGCTCTCTTCAGGTACATTATCCAATATGGAATCTCTGATTTGCTAAGCATAATCATCCTAGATCTTATTTTTACCCTTATGCCTTGCCATAATAGTGTCGTCCTGCAGTGTCCCCTGTCAGAAAAATGGCTATAACTTTTGCTAGGGAACTCGGATTTCAAATTTTTTTGATTAAAATCAAAGCCAAGAATGCCCTCTTCAAGATGAGCTATAGCCCACTATAACAAATTTAGGACAAAAATTTCTGCAACTCAATCTCTGAGTTTAAACCTGTCTAGGCCTGTACCCTGTTTTGACCTGTAAATGCCTTATTTTGACCCTATAAGGTAAAATAGTAACCCCAAATGGTTACCAAACCCTGTAAAAGTCTGAGTAGGACCTGTGGGTACCTTATAGTACATGCACTTATACTTAAGTAATGAAGGGTGTATCTATAACAACCTGTAAATGCCACGTACTGCCCTACAAAATCCTTGTTTTACCCTGTTTTGATCCTGAAGATACTTGAGCCTTTAGAAACTCTCCAATCTTCAATTGTACACTTGTTGCACCTGTATGAGGGATAAAACGGCATGACAGGCTCCCTACACGGGCTCCGAATCATTGGGAGGTGGGCAACATTCTCACCGGGTTGGTTGGTTGCACCCCTTCGGGATCTTTGATAGTGAGGGAGGGTCACCTCTCTTTTGTCCCACTATCTCCCCCGGCATCCACCTTTTTCGTCGTTAGGTATATCAACATGGCAATGAAATTCTATTCTAAACAACCAATATGAAATGCATTGTTGAAATGTTCATTCAGTCCTTTTCATGAGATACAATTGAATGAAATCTCAAAATTTTGGATAAGGAAAGGGTCTTACCAATGCAATTCAGTGACTCACTGATTGCTTTAGTACTTACCCTTTTACAATATTTTAGCTTGGGCAAAAGAATTCAACCAAAACAAGTCAAGTTTATGCATCAAACTTGGCAAATGATATCTATGATGAGGTTATGATTGAATCAATACTGAAATTCAATGGAATAGGCTGAAATTAATGGAAAATAAGCCTCTTGAAGAAAATCCCTGGAAAAAACCTTCAATATGAGCTCCAATGTCCTTCACGGGCTAAAAAATTTACAATTTGTTAAATAATCCTCACTGAGATGATGCCATGGGCTGAATTGATGAAGAATCCTCAAGAAATTGTTGAAGAATGAGAGCTTGCGCTGAAGCTTTCATGGCTACCCATGGATTGTTCATGTAGGGTTTCAAGAGAGAGAAAGGATGAAGAATATAGCCCCATTTTGGAGTCTACACATTAGAGAGTTGAAGTAATCAATGCCAAAGACCATTGAGAAGCATCAATGTTGAAGATTGATTGAAGATTAGTGAGAAACAGGCTGAAAAAAAATCAGCACAAAATTCGAGTTGTTGTTATGCACACATGGTTGATCCTCGAGTCAAGAAAATGGTATGCAACCTGTAGCATTTGATGCCTAGAAGGCCATTATGCAAGCCATTGTTGAAAGAGAACAAGCATCAGTGAATAAGCAGAAGATCTCAGCTAAAGAACTCCATGGAAGCTTGGCCAAAGCTTGGAGAAAGAGGAAAGGAAGACCTCTTTTGAAAAGTAACCACAGTTTAACCCCAAACTAAGCTTGGTTAACTCTCCTTTACCCTATTTACCTCCAATTTTGCATGAAATTTGATAACCACCTACCACTTTAGCCATCCTCCACCATATCTGACCTTGGAGATCTCCAGATGTAAACTCTTACTAATTGTAATGGTCTGTAACACTCCACTAGTCATTGTCTTTACCAATTACTTGTCTAATATTGATTTTTGATGGAGAAAATAGAAGGAAAAATGGATCAAAGACCAACTCTCTGATACCACTTGTTAGAGAGAGAAATAGAGAGAGAGGAATAGGAGAGAGAAGACTGTAGAAGACTGAGAAAGACTGTAGAAAGAGAGAGAAAGAGAGTGATGAGGAGCAAGAAAGACTAGAATTGGAGAGAGAAAGACATGAAAGAGAAAGAAGCCGTAGAAACTGTGAGAAAGATGGGAGAGAAGGA
Organism: Lygodium microphyllum; assembly: GCF_053477565.2. Classification (NCBI taxonomy): domain Eukaryota; kingdom Viridiplantae; phylum Streptophyta; class Polypodiopsida; order Schizaeales; family Lygodiaceae; genus Lygodium; species Lygodium microphyllum. Next base: position 117,311,903 of record NC_141161.1, on the reverse strand, counting down.
CAGTTATTGTATTAATGTGTCAAAAAGATATGAAAATTTACATGTCCTCTCCTTATATACCAATGTTAATGTGACACGGCATAACTTTAATATTATTTTTACACTAAATCCTTATTCTCAGCTTCTTACAACTTTTGTAGAGCCATTACATTCTTAGGCTTTATCAACCCATTGTCCTATTATCCCTAGAGGCTTGCATGCTAATAATTGTATACTAATAGTACTCATAGTAGAATAGAAAAACATGCCATGTAAAAAGGGGTTATAGTTTGCAAAGTATTGTCTTAGTAGGTTTAATAGGCCACTATAACCAATATATTAGCCTTAATCGTTTTTATGGAACTATTGGGAGAATAAAAACAAGGGTGCTAATGAACTAAGTCTCATTATTTTAAAGGTTTAAAAATGATAAGCTTTAGTGATGGATTAACATGGTGGATCACCACTATGGTTTTGTAGCAATTGATTAATGAAGTCTATTGATGTGGTTGCTTAGGGGGTGGACGTGCAATGTTCCAAGCTCTCTAGAGTCGAGAACGAGAGCCAATGTTAGTGGCAATCAAAGCTTTGTAATAAATCTTTAAATCTTACAGTTTAGAGCTTAATGCTATAAGCATGTGATTAAATTAAGAAATGGGTGTGACAACTCTCAGTCTATCATGACACCAAACAATTTCTTTCTCACATCATTGATTATAAATATGTGGAAAAATCAAATTCAAATGCCAATTGAAGGTGGTTTTGAACGACAAGCTTCTAGTGCCATCCTTTTTTTGATGCTACAATAGTTAGAGCTTTGTCACATCATCGTTGGTGAGTTTGAGCAAAGGTGCAATGGTCCAAAATAGGCACACATGTATGATGGAATAGGTGATTATTAAGGAGGGCTCCCCTCCCCTCCCCCCCCCCCCCCTACTTTAGTAAAAATGGCTACCCTAACAAAAGATAAATCAATGCTCTATGCTAGTCATATGTTGACTATCAAGGCGGAGATGATGGAGGAGAGAGTTGAGATATCATGGATATTTCCAAGGGTGCAGTTGATGTTTAAGAGCATGCCTCATTAGCCTTGAAGAATTTCAAGGTAGTTCTTTGTAAGACTTAACCTTTAAGCCTTAATGGCTAAGGGTAGGATAAGCGTCATAGGAGAGAGAGAGAGAGAGAGAGAGAGAGAGAGAGAGAGAGAGAGAGAGAGTTGATTTGTACTAGAAAAGGGAGAAATAAGGAGGACATAATTTCTTGATATTGATGAAGGTGATTTGACAAGGCACTTATTTAAATCAAATCACATATTTAACTAGGTTGACACATTTACCCACATGCTTGAAAAAACTATAAAATGTTTTCAACCATATCTAAGCAAAATGAAACATCGTCTCTTTTAAATTATGCATTACATGAACAATAATTACAAGTTTGAAGAGCTAACCAAATTTGGTTGGGGAAACTTGTCATACAACTTGAAACATTGTGTTGATGAAGAATACATTGCAAAATGTAAATTAATGGAAAACCAAAAATTGGCTTGATTGAAGTCTGAGATCTAGTTGTTTTTATGTCTTTTTTAAAACATGTGTTTGCTTCTCTTTACATTTCTTTACTACTCTTTACTATTATTAATTGTTGACGGTGACAAAAAGCAAAAAAGCTAGACTCGAATCTTTTGAAAGATTGTGGTTGCCTCTACTAAATAGAAATGAGGATGGTCAAATAGAAGCAAATGAGTAATAAATTTCAAGTAAAATAATTACTATTTTCATCATGGAAAACAACAACAACTAATCATGCATTATATAGTGATATCTAGCTACTTATTGAAAAATAACCCATAATAATTGATTTAATACTATGACGAATCGAATTCTATATGAAGGGCCTTTACCATACAATAATAAATTATAGTAAAATTGAAAGGAGCATAAACACAACGATAAATAAAATAGAAGCAAGAGAGAGAAAATTTTGAGAAAGCATGTATGAAACAAGATTGGGTACAATCTCTCTCCATGCATGGGTGGAAACCTCCCCTGTGCATGTATTTATAACATTTAATTAAGCTTTTGTACTCAAAATACATTGAAAGAATTATTTTTGAGTTTTTGGTTTTTTTCACCTTGCAGCACTAGCTTTTGTGCAAGGGAATCAAACACACCCTATTCTAAATAGGTTTACAACAAGTAATAATAATATTTTATCTCTTCTAATAAATATATAAATAAAGGTATTATGTATGTGTGCATGCAAAGTTCTTATGGTTATAGATGCATACAAAATGACTATTATCTGATATTATTTTTCCCACTATGAAGCACTTAAATTACATGCATTAAGATGTGCATTTGAAATTTATACTTCCATCTCACTTCATCTAGTTATTTACTCATAATAACACAAAATACATTAGTATCCTTCTTTCTATCTACCATGCATAATGTGACTAGTATCACATGTGTGCACTCATATAATAAGTCGCGAATCATTGACAAATAAATAAAAACTACAATAAATGATATCAACTTATTTTCATAGTAAATTTTCATAAAATATTGTGGTAAATAAAATTTCATAGCATTTCCTAGGAGCCAAAAACCACATACAAATGCTACTTCTTGTAGGGAATCTACATCATATATTAGCGCTACTTCCTACGGTAAATCTACTTTATAAAATTTGAACTAGTGTTACCTTCTATAGCCTCTATACTGTAAAGTTCCATAGATTTTACAAAAAATACTACCTCCTGCAATGAATCTATGCTCCTTAACTATTTAATGTGATAATGAGTGGTAAACATCAATTAGATTATCATATGTCAAAGTTAGCACTGAATGGGGTCTATCCTATGGTTGCTTTGCCATGAGCTTGTTGTCCTACTCATTGCAAGAAGTAGAGACTACCTTTGTTAGGACATTCACCAAGATCTTGTTTGTGGATTCAACTTGGCTGTTAACTTGAGGATAATATGGCGAGGACTTCCTGTGGATTATAAAAAATGTGGATAGCAAGTGAGAAACCACTTCATTGATGAGGTGTCTACCTTTATCTTGCATGGTAAAAGCACTGCAACCACTATTGCACACACTTTCTACACAAAATCTTTCTTTATCAAGCTCTACGACTCCCATCCACACGAGTTTGGGCCCTTTAAAGACGACCCTCCTCCAAATTAATAGCCTCCTATTAGCATTAGGTTTTAGAAAGCTAAGAATTTTATCCTTTCACACTGTATAGCCATATTTTTCCTTTTCATTTTAAAAAATTTTTAATACATGACTTAGGCCTTGATACGCATTGGTGCCCATTTATCTTCAATAGTGGAGCATCCACCGAAGATAAACTCCTAGTCAAAATCTACCTCACATTCAATATCCAATGCCTTCTAGGTTAAAATAAATCCCATAGCTAGTGGTAAACTCTTAGCCATGTGAATGCAAATTGTTAATATCCACTATGTGCTTATACATGATAAAATAGAATAAAGGGTTTCTTATGCACTATTTGCATACCTATTTGTGCAAACTTCACTTCACCTAGGGAAAGTTTTCAACTTATTTAGGAAAAATCAAGCTTTCACAAAATGCATGACATATTAAGCCCTCCCCTGAGTCTACAAACATTATATCTAGTGATCTACTTGGATCCAATACAAAGACAATTCCAATCTCATCATGTTGATTAGTAATGGATACTTCCTGAGTACCTCCATAGAATATACAAACTATATCACCATCATCCCATGTAAAGTACTTTTTAAAGCCCAAAGAAAGTATCATAGAACCGTCTAAATCATATTCATATGAAGAATGAAAGTTGCCCTTTCAATAACTATGCTTCACAAATATCAAGCCTACATAAACTACTTCATCATCTTGCTAACTCTAATACTTGTCTCCAAGCTCCCTCGCATCCTTTTTATAACCTACCAAACTTACATGAACTTGCATGCATCCAAGGAAGAAAGCCAATAAGTTCTCAATGTACTTTTGTATCCCAAAAGGCATGTATAAACCAATGAGCACTACTACTTTCTTTGATCTCATCACCATTAAGTAATTGGGTGTTGATCACACCCCACATCAAAACACAAGAAACATCAAGACCCACTTCACTAAACAAAGATCATCATCATTATACAAAGTAACTCTATTTCCTATACCATCACAACATGAAATGAATTTTGGAAGCTACCTTCTCTTCTATATCACTACAAATAACAATAGTACATGCATTAAGATAAGCTTTATCCATAGCAAAAGAAGCATCCAATGATGTACATTCTTTCCCTCTTGTCTACATACAAGTATACATAGTTTTCCATTGACTCAACACTACTACTTTCATATATCCCATATGCAAGGTCTTGTACTTTCCACCACATCGAATAAAAAACATATTTGTAATCCTTATAATAGCATACCATCTCCTTGATCTCATTGAGAAAAAGTTGGTACAAACCTTGAAACCTCCTATATGACTAATCACTCATATCAGAACCTATAGGGGAAATAGAGGAGAAACTTCGTAAAAACTACAATAAGCTTTCCCAAATTTTAATAATATCATCTAGCACATAGCTGATAGCTTTCCATGCATAGGCATGTAATCCCTCTAAAGCAAAATCTAGCTTTGTTGCTTCATTGTCCACAACCTAGAATATTTGCTATGCATTTCAATATCATATGTAATCATGCATTGAAAGTTATAGAGATTACATGATGTAATAGAATCTTAGCAAGCAATAGAGAATACACAATAAATATGAGAATAAATGAAATTGCTTTAATTTCAAAGAAACTAATATAAAGATAGCTTTTTGGACCCGTGCCCTTCCACCATGAAGCTTAGATGGCAATTCATATAGATCAAGGATAGATCATAGGCAAAGAGCTTCAAGCTAGTTGTTGGATGAACTTTGATGAGGTAAAAGATGGATTGACAATGGTTTTGGAGGGGTCTTCCTTTTATAGCTCCGAAAGGTAGTCTAGTCGGCTTGTTCAACCATATTATGAACCTTCCCTAGTTCACCAAGGAATATTTTAGGAAATATTTTCTACAACTTCCATATCTTGCAACTTGACACATTGTGCCTCGAGTTGCTACCAACATAACTACTCTATCTAACCCAAATGCTAGATCCATAAAAGGTCATAGTAGTAGGCATGTAGCTCATGGAATCATTGACAAAAGGATAAAAGCATAGTTAGGTGGTATTTTTTTTCACTATTTTAGCAATTTTAATCAAATTTACACTTTTAAAATATTCTTAGGGTAGTGTTTGCTTTAAAGTATATGTCTAGAAGTGTCAAAACTGCTTATATTAATTGATATCATTGAAAAGTACTTTAGTTTAATTATAACTTTGAGTCAAATAGCGTATTTCATGAATACATTTTCTTGCAAAAGTGTTGTCAATGACAGTGTCTTGGGTACCACCTAACCATGCTTTTACCCAAAACACAAATTTTAGAAACTACATGGAATGTCAAGGATTGTGACAAATTCCTTTGCTTATTACTTCAAAGGTATCAACTTATAAATTGCCTATAAACAAGGGTCATGAAAGGATACCATTACTCTTGTGATGAAGCTAGACTAGTGATAAGTCAAGTTTCCTTGATTGAGCTTATCACTCTTAGACTTCAAATTTCTTGTGTTAGTGTTTCTTTTAGAAAGTCATTGGCAAGTTGACAGCACACACTACAAGTCGACTACACAATAATCGATACTTTTCTGTTTTGGATATATACTTTATAGTGTGCCTCCAACTTTAAAAGTTGTCACCTTCATGATACTTTACTACTATGTAAATATGAATAAACATTAACTTCTCACATCGCATATATACTACTATCCTCAACTTCCTTGAAGTCAGCTAGTCTTTACAAGTACAAAAGCACCACTCTAGTGCACAACATGGCCATTCAATTGCAATATGGATCCAATACGGACTGTGAGACACAACTGCACCAAAGTTGTTGAAATCAACAATGGCATGTTCCAAGAAGGCTACCTTCAAATCAATCCTATTGAAATATTCATTATCAAAGATGCTCTCATCTCCCTCTACTATCAAGTACATATCATTTTCCAACTATACAATCCACCAATCTCTTAGTTTTATCATTTGGTTTTTACTTCAAAATCCTCCATTGATAGAGTATTACCATCTTTTGATCTAATTGAAAGTACATTATACTAATAGTCACTTTGACTATCCATTAGACATTTGTCCCAAAGCACACTAAATGTTTTTGGCATCAATCTTGTTAATTTCTTTAGATTACAACTATAAGGATTGCACTAGGTGGCCATGGATGCTTTGATTGTCATTCCCAAAATATAGTCCAGGTCCAGATTCTTCTCAAAAATACAAGTTTGGCCCCCCAAAAGACAATCCTTGTCAAAAACACAAGTTTGGCCCTCCCAAAACACAAGTTTTTCCCCCCAAACGACAACCCTCCTCCATGTTAATAACCTTCTACTAGCACTAGCTTTAAAGGCATGTGTGAATAGTTATTTTAAGATGGAAAGAAAAAATAACTATTGGCACTAGCTTTAAAGGCATGAAGTGAAGCCACCCATTAATCTTCAATACCTTGGAGCATGCACCCGAGATAAAACTCTAGTCAAAATTTACCTAATATTCAATATACAATGTCTTCTAAAGTAGTGTCCAATACATTCTAAAAGAAATCTCATAGCTGCTAAACTCTTAGCCATGCCAATGCAAATTGTCAACATCCACTATCAATTTATCCATGACAACATTGAATAAAGGATCCTTTATGCACTTTTTGCATACTTATTTGCGCTAGCTTCACTTCACCTAGGAAATTTTTTTGACTTATTTGGGGAAAATCAAGCTTTCACAAAACTGTGTGACAACGTTATAATTGGACTTCACTTATTCCACCCATCGAGTTATGGGATATCTATCTAGTCATCTTTTTAGTTAGCTTATTCACTCTATAGACCACTTGTATATTATATATGTTTTACTCTAATTACTCTTTGTAGATTGACATAGTGGAAAAAAAGAAATAGAAGAAAGACTAGGGTTTTTGGCTTCCTATCTTATGTGCATTCTTCGCATTTTTTATGACTTATAAGATCTCAAGCTCTCTCTCTCTCTCTCTCTCTCTCTCTCTCTCTCTGGCTCCCATCTTTTCACACTTCATATGAAAATATGATCTCATCTCTACATGAGGATAATTTCTTCTATTCATACCCACAGAAAGTTCAAACTCTCACATGGAGTTTTTTCTAATATTCAAATGATTAATATTCAAATCATGTTTAATCAATGACCTTGTCTCATCCTCTAATATTGTGCATTTATCAAGAAAGAGGCTTATTGCATTGGGGAAAGCTAGTCTAGCATTGATTGCAACCTCGCTATTATAGAATAAGGCCACCCTATAGACAATCTAAAGCAACATTGATATCTCATTAGAAATATTTCTTATCCTAAAGGAGATGATGAGCTTTCCAAAACCCATGTAGACATCAAGTAACATGGTGAGATTGATCACATCCACCATCAATTACTTCCACGATTTCCTCTACAGTTATCATATTTGGATCATTCCTTTTAATGCTTTGCTTTTGTGGATGTTATCATCTCTTTGCTCTACCACATGGATACTTATTCTTGATATACGTCTACATTTCTCTCCTTCCAAGCTTCTACCAAATGTCCAACCTATCCTTCTTTATCTCTCACTTTCGCAAAACCTCCATAAGAATCCAACCCATTTTTCCCTTGGGCCACTTCTTTGCACTCATCCTTGAGCTCAAAATATGATCCAAAGCATATAGTGAGTAGCAAAAAATAGTTATCTTTTCAGAGATTCAATCTTCTATAGTTCCAAGCACGTTATCACAGGTGGCTCTTGAGATTTCATTTACAAGGATATTTTACAAGTAGGGGAGATATAGATGACTAGATCTTTATAAATAAAAATTGTCATCAAGGAGTATGGAAATGTGATAGATATCCTTGAGTAAATATTCAAGTAGGATGATGTTTCTGATATAAGATGATGATTATAAGAAGAGAGTCTATTAGTCAAAGGATTTCCATGAAATGACTTCAATACATGGGCACCCATAAGGTATCACACTAGAGAGACTAGGAGAAAAGGCCCAATCAAATAGAGAGTCATTATTTTGTATTTATTAATTACAAAACTCACAAGAATGTACTATATTGATACGACATGCTAGAATCCATTCATCTCTCTGTAATAAAGTATTACATCAATGATTTGTCTTTGTAGGATAATAGGGATTACAAAATGGAAATGCAATTGCAAGGTTTTTAAGACTACAAAGTGCTTATACAACGAGTTTGTTTTATATACAATTTGAACGTGAAACCCCTCAACATGGATATACCAAACTCAAGGTTCAAGAGAAATGTTGAAATTTATAGGTTATTAGTATATTTTACAACATTTCTTAAGACAAGACCTCATGACAAGCACAATGAATTACTGTAAAAGTAAGATGCTTTAGTTGACATGTTAAGGACTTGAAGGACTCAACTTTAATTTACTTACATGCAAGATCTACTCAATGAACATCCCCTCTAATAGTACATTACTTTAAGAGGAGTATCCTCATATCAACACTCTTTCCAACTAAATACCATCCACCTTCTTTGAAAGCGCTTATCAATGGATTATGTTGTTCATGGAGTTCTTTCTCTCAATCAATCAGTTTACAAATGTGTGTCTCAAACTCCAACTTATCTACAACTACAATCCATGCCTTACTAATATCCAACTCAAATTGACTCTCAAAGTTGTCATTTTAGGCTGCTTGGATGCATGAAGATGTAAGCACAATCATTCACATTAGTAATTGACTAAATTTCCTACAAATGGCCATTATAAAAGATTATTTAATAGTTTTTTTGGAAACTTAACTCCCATCCTCATGCTACAAGGATTAAGCACTTTTGAAGCCTAAAAAAGTTGTGCTCCAATGATAAACTTATTGAGACTTAACTCCCACCCTCATGCTACAAGGATTATTGTGTAGTAATGTCAATATCCTTATGAATTCTTGAAATTGTTTGTCATGAACTACCTTTTACACACTTTCCAACAACTTATTTGAGCTCCTTGGAGTCCTTTATATGTCAACTTTCCAAGAAGGAACCAAATAGTTATAATCATCATTGCATGGGGCTTTCATGACATTTAGAGCTATAGCAAGATAGTTACAAGACAAATACCAACACCAAATACTACCATTTTTTTTTATAGATCATAGCGATGCCTATTTGTGTACTTCGTAGCTAGTTTTTTTAGGTAACACTAGTGAAAAACCATGTGCATCATTTATAAGGGCATTTTTCAAGCTGGCAAAAAAAGCCCAACAATGCAATTAAAAATTGGACTCAATACTCAACAATGGGACATCCGACATAAGTTGGATACTTTCAAGAGCTTATTATGAGTAAGATTAAGAAATCGATCAATGAAAAGCTCATCATTATCATCATATTATTCTTAGTCTTATCCATAAGAAGTAACTTTCAATTATACATTACAAAATATTACAGATGCATTGTGTGAAATATAATGGACAAATAGGGCCAAATATATCACATTGAGGTCCAAAAGTTAATCCTTCTCCAAAAAGGAATTCCAATAATATATGTGATTATAAAAAAAGGTTAAATAAGTGTTGTGACCAAGAATTGGTGTTGCTTAAATAGGGCTATGCTCTAGTTCATTTTGTTCTAGTTATGTCCATGATGTAAAGACTATCTATTCCTTTTAAGACAATAACTTTAATGTTTTCTCAAAATTCAAAATCAATAGCTATACTCATAAAATCTTACAAAATATCTTACAAATTAAAATGGTGTAATAAATAATAAATATTTACGATGTCTTCAACATTAACTACAAAACACTTTGGCACAAACAAATTACCAAACCAGATATTTAACTAGGTTGACACATTTAACCACATGCTTGAAAAAACTACAAAATATTTTCAACCATATCTAATCAGAATGAAACATCGTCTCTTTTAAACTATACATTACATGAACAATAATTACAAGTTTGAAAATCTAACCTAATTTGGTTGGAAACTTGTCGCACAACTTGAAATCTTGTATTGATGAAGAGTACCTTGCAAAATACAAATTAATGGGAGGCCAAAAATTTGCTTGATCAAAGTTTGAGATCTAGTTGTCTTTATCTTTTGATAAAAAACATGTTTTCTCCTAACATTGAGCTTATATATTTGTAAATATAAAGTAATAACAAAGATGAACACATAAACATGCTATACAAGAACTATGTAGAAGAGCTGCCACATGTCTCTTCATTATTTTATAATGATGGGGGAAGGTGCCATTCCCCCCTCTTTGGAGAACATGATTGAGAAAGCATATGTGATACAAGATTGGATATAATCTATCTCCATGTATCAGTGGAAACCTCCCTTGTGCAGGTATTTATAACTGTAAGAGAGGGGGGATTTAATAATGGGGAAATACTAGCTACACTGGCTGGTATATAAGGTGTTAGTGATTTGATTTTTCAGCATCAGATTTTAATACAAGTCTCCTTTCATCTTCATCTCCTTCTCCAAGCTCTGATGGTGGCTTCTTTCTCTCTCTTTCTATCTTTCTCTCTCTTTTTCTAGTCTTTCTCTCTCCTCATCACTTTCTTTCTCTCTCTTCCTGCAGTCTTTCTCTCTCTTCTACACCCTCTCTCTCTCCTCCTTCTCTCTCTCATGCCTCCTTCATTACAAGTGGTATCAGAGCTCTAGTTCTGATCCATTTAGTTACTTTACATGCTCAGTTACCATCATTTTCAGTTTTAAAATCCAAGAAGCTTGAGGTACACAGTGACAGGCACAAAAATGGGGAAGCACTGAAGAGCCATAGGTCAAGGACCAAGAGGACAGCAGTCAGGAGCATTAATGGAGTCCTTGGAACAAGATTGGAGGCTAGAACACCACATTTAGCAAGTCGTGGGTCATTCTGGGCCAAATTTGAAGGTAAAACTTTACAAAACAGCGGTCACAAGAAGTAGGGAAGAGTTAGTCTTGGTTACTTTTCATATGCAGTCTTCTTTCTCCTCATTCTCAAGCTCCTGCCAAGCTCCCATGGAGGAGAAACACCATGGATCTTCTCAACCTCAGCCCCAGTGATTCTAATAAACTTTTAAAGCTTACCATTTAGAGCTTAATGCTATAAGCATGTGATTAAATTAAGAAATGGGCATAGCAACTCTCACTCTATCATGACACCAAACAATTTCTTTCTCACATCATTGATTATAAAGATGTGGCATAATGGAATTCCAATGCCAATTGAAGGTGGTTTTGAATGACAAGCCTCTAGTGCCATGTTTTATTTGATGCTATAGCAATTAAAGCTTTGTCACATCATCGTTGGTGAGTTCGAGCAAAGTTTTGGTGGCCCGAAGTAGGCACACATGTATGACGGAAGAGGTGATTATTAAAGAGTCCCCCCCCCGGCCCCGACTTTAGTAAAAATGGCTTCCCTAACAAAAGATAAATCAATCCTCTATGCTAGTCATATGTTGACTAGGAGGGCAGAGATGATCGAAGAGAGCATTGTGACATCATGGATGTCATCATGGATGTTACTAAGATTGTAATTGATGTTTAAGAGTGTGCCTCGTTAGCCTTGAAGAATTTCAAGGTAGGTCTTTGTAAGACTTAACCTTTAAGCCTTAATGGCTAAGGGTAGGATAAGCATCACAAGAGAGAGAGAGAGAGAGTTCTTTGATTTCTACTGGAAAAGTGAGAAATAAGGAGGGCATAATTTCTTGATATTGATGAAGGTGATTTGACAAGGCACTTAAAGAAAAGAGAGAGAAGTGTATATTTTTGAACTAGTGGATATGGAAATTGTTTAATGACAAAGAGATTATGCTTGGTGTTATTGATGAGATGCCTTCTTTAATAGATGCATATGCCATCACTTTGATGTTGACATGTCGACCAATAATCTTGCTCTAATACTCCTTGGTGTTGTTTGACGATGATTCCTTCTTGGGTAGACGTATGCCTTCACTTTGATATTGACATATCCACCAATAACCTTGCTTTGATACAAATGTTGAGGGCCTTCACCATGCAACAACAAAATATTAACCACTTTCGATAATATTTTTCCACACTATGAAGTACATAAATTTCACTTATTAAAATGTGCATTTTAAAATAGTAATTTTGTCTAACTCCACCTCATTATCTGCTTATTACAATACGAAACACATTAGTATCCTCATGTCTATTTGCTAGGCATAATGCAAATTAAGCAAGAAATAAGAAAAGTCCATAATAAATAACATCAACTTATTTCCATAGTAAATATTAGGCAAATACTTCCCTAATATTCTAGCCTGTATTAATCAAAATTAGGCTAATTAATACTAATCAAATTAATTACTAGTGCCTATAATTGAATAATCGAATCAATACTATCTAACTAATCAACTACTAATCGAATTAGCTAACTACTAAATTACTAAACAATCAAATTTTTATCAAATTAATACTAATTTAAATAATTAAGCACTTACTATACTTGAGTAATCGGCTAATCGAATTAATTCAAACATTAAATGAATAATCACTCATCATATGAATTAATTCAAGTGCAATTGAAGTAACTACAATTAGTTGAACTAACTACTATAATCGATATATCTACTTGAAGTAACTAATTGAACTAATAAACGATAACTAACTAACTATAATCAATAATCTAACTAAATATGAACCTAACTAAATATAAATTGATAATTAAGGATAATCGATAATGTAACTAACTAACTAAACTAATACTCGATAACTAACTATAACCATCCTTCGTATGTAATTTTCTAGGAAAAATAGTACAAAGGTAGGCTGATGATAAATATTATTAGTATTAGGCCGGGAAGAACGCGTGGTTCCTAGCAGTCTGCCAAGTGGCATCCCGTTAACTCCTTAGTCCGGTTAACCTATTTGTCCGGCACGCTGAGAGGTTCGTCCGGGGAAGGGCATCACGGCAGGGGAGGTGTCCTTCGCGTAGTATATATTGTCGATGAAAAAAGATAGTTCCTATCCCATCTGCAGCAGGACATGCAGCTGCTGAAAGACATCTTCAGCAAGCAGTAACAATTGGCCGCGCGTCCTGCACGCAATCAGCATCGCTCATCACACGATTAATATAACAAAGCTAGACTAGACTACTGCTCCGCGGCTGTTATCGCTGTACGCTATGGCCAGCTGTAGATTCAGTTTGCTGATGCTCACAATCTGCGTAGCGACAACATGGGTGGGTTTGGCGGTATGCTCAGATCCAGAGGCCAAGACGGACTTCGTGTTGCCAGCTGGCACCAGCCAAACCGACATAGATGGCAGCTTCTTTACGTTCAAGGGCTTCCGAGGTGGTGCCAACGCGTCGGCGGGCATGTTTAAGCCGGTGAAGGCCTTCCAGGACCAGTTCCCGGCAGTGACGGGGCTGGGCATCTCCGCCGCCTTTCTGAAGTTCCCGGCGGGCTCCCTGAACCCGCCGCATACGCACCCACGCGCCACGGAGCTCCTGTTCGTGCTAGACGGCACCCTGCTGGTGGGCCTGGTGGACACCTCCAACAAGATGTACAACATGACTTTGCAGAAGGGCGACCTGTTCGTGTTCCCCAAGGGCCTCGTCCACTTCCAGATGAACCCTGCCAGCTACGGCCCCTCCGCCCATGCCCTGGCTTCCTTCAGTTCTGCTAACCCTGGCACGAACTCCCTCCCCGGCATCCTCTTCGGCTCCGGCATTCCCTCCTCCATTCTCGCGCAGGCCTTCCAGGTCTCCTACTCGACCGTCTCCATGCTCCAGAGCCCCTTCCACAAATGACTGATCGATTGGTATGTGCAGTTACCGAATTGATTGCTCGGCCCACCGTGCTGAATACTGGTACTGATACTTAAATAGATCTTGATTTGATACGGAATAATTCACACCCAGATCGATAATTTGTTTCTCCTGGGCGGGTGGTGCAGTTCCGACTGATCATACTCTGAAGCAACAACGAGACATTGTTCTGTCCGGCACACGATGCTATTGTTTTATTGATGCTATTGTTTATTTGTAAATTTAGTAAGAAATGAGAAAGCTTCCTGAGTACGTCTTGGGTACGGACTATCTGCTTCACACGATCATCAACATCAGTGCGTACAACTTACTTACACTTTCTAGAATTTTGTTCAGTTCAGTCTAATAGATAGTGCTTACAATGGGCAAGCTGTCGAGTAATGAAATGGCCGCGGTCGAGTCTCGACGTGTTATATGTTTGGAGAGAGAGAGAGAGAGAGAGAGAGAGAGAGAGAGAGAGAGAGAGAGTGTGTGTGTGTGTGTGTTAACGAACCTCGTACAAACAACACTTGACAAACAGGCTGATAATTGACAACATAATGCAACCCAAATGATACGTTAGTACGGGAAAAAAAGATTTGTGAGAGAGGTAGAAGAGCAAGATGACCTCGTTTCACAAATTGTTTGACATAAGAATATCGAATGTCAATGTGGTTGGTGGGTGTTGGAAGAGAGCCGAAGACATGCGCGAAAGGAAATACGTGAAGAACCTGTGAGAGTGAGGCTGATGGCAAGCATAGAGCTTCAGAACTTAGCTAGCGCTTTACAAAACACCTTGAAAGAGCTATTACATCTCTTTAGGCTCCTAAGCACCACCAAAATTTCAGCATTAAACTTAGACCACCTGTCTTTGGGAACAAGTGGACGCTGAAGTCGTCCAAATAACATGTCATTCATCAACTTCCAAATTTCTTGCATAGAGACAGCTCTAAACACATTGGATAGACCCAAAGTCTGTAAATCAAACTTACCCATGTCCCCAAATAAAACAAGCTTGCAATCCATAGTCTCATTAAAACCTACTTTCCTCACCCAATCTTGGAGTTGCTTCTGCAGAGCCTTCACCTCTTTGCATTCCCAAAACAAATGTCTCACAATTTCTATTTTTAAAAGACTAGAATGGTCCCAAATCTTTTCCCAAAGGCACACACCTTTCTTCATCATGTTTTTGGCTAGCCTAAATTGCTTCAACCCAAATATATCTCAAGGATTGAAAGCATGCTTTAAGAACGAGATGGCTTGCTTTAAAGATGAGTCTCCTCTTTTCTCCTATGAGCCTCTTCGTGAGGCATCTCCTAATATTGATTGCCATGCTTGGGACAAATTTTTAGCTACTTGAGAATGGGGAATGCTTATCTTTCTCCTAGTGAGAAGAGTATTATACCAAACATAGCTAGGGAGCCCAAGATTCTTTTTGTCAAACTCCTCCAACCACACCTGAAGAGTGAATGTCTAGGATTGAGAAGCATCAAACCTTTTAAGCATACCAAACATAAGTGAAATAGCTTTAGCGCTAAGTTTAGCAACCCCTACTCCACCTTCCTATTCATTGCTAGTAACCTGATCCCAAGTAATAGACCTCCGTCCTTTTTGTCCCTCTTCCTTATTCTAGAGAAAGCTAGCAAACAACCTCTCAAGCTAACACCCTGTTCGTTGACTAAAGTTTAGTATCATTGCAAGAAAGGTGGTAGAAGAAGCCATCATGACCTTTATAACCGCTATTTTACCAAGAAAGGAGTAGGGCTTTCCTCTATAAGCATCAACCTTGCTCTTAACCTCTCAGATCATCTAGTTTGTGCTTTGCTTCTTCATAGCGATACCAACCCCCAAAGGGTAGCCTAAGTACCTAAATGGTTGTCCCTACTTGATTATCTTAAAGCCAAGATCTAATATCCACTTCGGAGGCTCATCAAAACTCAAGGGCACTAATTCTATTTTGGCAGTGTTGATAATATACTTGGATAGTTCACAAAAATTTTCATATAGATTTAGGAATTCCCTCATAGACTGATCTTTTTTTTTCACTAGATTAGAATTGTCATTTGCAAAGAATTAAGTGATAAAATGATCCCTCCTGTGGATAGGGAGGCCTTTGATAAGCCCTTGTCTAATCTTCAAGTTCAAATTCCTTAAGTCAATATCGGTGATAATTGCAAATAATAGGGGGCGAAGGGGCACCCCTTCTTGCTGATAGATGTCCTTATCCTCACAAAGTGATTTGACCAAACCCCATTCACCTGCAGAACAATAGAAGCATTTGCAAATATGCGTCTCACCATCTTTATGAATCCTAGACCAAATCCCATAGATTCCATTACCACCACAATGAATTATGATTTGATACTATCATATATTTTATCAAAGTCCCTTTTTGTCAAGATGAGAACTTTGAGTTGGATGATAGTGCAAAATCGATGGATAGCATCAAGTTTAGTGCATCATCATGAATCTTGTGACCCTATGCAAAATTATGTTGTTGAGCATGCAACACTATGCTCTTGATCATGCATTACTCTAGAAAGATTGAACTTGATCCTCTTAGCAAGAGCCTTGGCATAAATCTTATAAGCCACATTGAACACTATGCTCTTGATCATGCAACACTCTAGAAAGATTGAACTTGATCCTCTTAGCAAGAACCTTGGCATAAATCTTATAAGCCACATTGTACATAGTCAAGGATCTTGAGTTATCCAATGTGACCATGTAAGTAACTTAGAAATGAGCTTTACAAGGAGCTCTATAGCACGAATTCACCAACCCTTCTAATATATTGGAAAAATTGTACATGCCATTTGCATATTCATTCCACAGAGCTTGAAAAACTTTAGCTCGTATTCCAAAAATATCGAGTGACTTGGCTTTAGCCATTTATTTATCTTAAACTTCAACTTCTCCACTCAAAATGGACTACTCATAAGAGTAGATTCAGCAATGTTGATTAAATCACTTCCCTTCAAAAACTCTCTTATCTTTCTTTGATCATTCTTAGGCTACTAATGCTTTACACCAACAATCGCAAGACTATATCTCATGAATGATCATGCAATGTCCATGTCATTTCTCAGCCTTTGTCTTTTACCATCATCAATCCTAGTGGATCTCTCTTTATATTTCTTGACTGTCAAAGCCTTAAGAAACGCACTAGTTTGTGCATCCCCAAGAATATATGAGGACCCTCAAATAAAGCTTGGCAGCCTGCAAGTGATAGTGGAGGAGGCCTTCCAAGAAGGCTTCAACAAATTTAAATAGCGACTGTAGTATGGTGTGTCTTAAGGGGCCACTTTGAGTGCTTGTAGGATTTCATCTTTAAATACTTTTGAAGCATTAAATGATGCCAGGAGGCATATTCCACGGTGGATTCCGTGCCATGGTGGATTCCGTGAGGTTTTGCGAAGGATTTCGTAAAATTTTATTACCGGGGCTCATACACAAAGTGGATTCTTTGTGTGAGAAGTCGATGGGGATGCCTATCCTTTTCGGGCATTTTGTTAATTTTGTGTGTACATGGGTGATTCCATAGTGGCCGATTCTGCAAAATACATATTTAAATTAATAAACGTTTATGACACTACAAGATATAGACCTTATAGCGACGTTTAAAGCGACGAAAATACAAACAACAAAATTTGCCCCCGTCGTCGCAAAAAGCATCATTATTAACGACGCCATAGAATCGTCACTATAACCGTCGCTATATGCATATAGCGACGCATATAGCGACGGTCACAGAGAATTTGCGACGCTGATAGCGACGACAATAGCGACACGTGCAGTAAATTTGCGACGCAAATAGCGACGGTAACAGAGAAAAAAATAATTTTGTGGCAGGGCAGCCACATATAGCACTGTGTACTGTATGAGAGCTATACAAAATAGTTTCTGCACTGCTTCATACAAAGTGTTTGCAAACAAAAAGAATGTATACTGAAATCATAAAACTGATGGATGAAATAAATACATGATATCGCATAAAATGCGATTGGTACAATCATAAAACAATATCACTAATACATGTTATATTTGTCTACATGGATCGGGTGACTAAAAACTAAAGGTATGTGAGCTCTAAGGATCCAAGGGCGAGCTACAAATCGTCGTCCCCCGAAAGCTCTTCCCGCTGTAAAGGAGCATCAAACGGATTCTGCAGAAAAAGAAACAACATATCAATCCACCATACAATAATGCATTCAAATATCTCATGGTAACTACGGACAAGAAAGATGAGTGACTTACTGGGCCGCCGCGTCTATACAATCGGTCGATCAATGATCTGAGACCGTGCCTCTCCGCATATCGAGTCTCAAGGCCTTGCGGATAGCGATTTGTAATGGAGTGCTGCAAAGAAAACAAAATGCTAACTGTTAGAAACATGATTGTCAGTACAAAGAATATCTCAAAAAAACAAATAAGCAAAACAAAAGAGAATCTTACAAAGTCCTCCAAATATGTCCTGTGGCCGCCACTCCCAAGATGATGTACTGATCCGGCCTCGATTCGTGCCCTCACCGCCTCCCGCTGCTGACTCCAACGTCCTGGCGAATTTGTAGCCTCCTCCCTCAGTCGGTGCCAGTTGTCTGCATCTAACCACTCGGGCTTTGGAGCCCCACTCTTGATTGCCTTGCGTGCGTCGGATCGTCTATGTGACATGTATGCACGCATGCAATCCATCATCCAGCCCGTAGAGAATCTATCCACTGCGGCTGGCACCGGGAACTCCTCGTGCAAGGATGCTACTATGTACTCCTTGCTCCCCTCCGGTATGTTCCTTCAATGATCCAGGACGTTGTGCCGAAAAACTTGTTGGCACAACTCCCTCATGCGAGCCATCACCCTCCTCCCCTCATCATTCATGATGATGGCTCCTGACCTGCCATCCACTAGGTATCCATAATTCCTAGGAGTGTGCCTTGTATGGGCCCTCTCCCATCTCCGTCCACGCTCCTGGGCATATCCAGGAGACCCCTGAACATCCGGTGTACCGACGGGGGTACCCTCTCCCGGAGTGCCACACAAAGGGGTGCCACCAGAGGGTGTGCCACCAGAGGGGGTGCCACCAAAAGGAGTGCCACCAAAAGGCGTGACATCTGCCGACGGCTGCGCAAAAGCCGGAGTAACTGGAGTGGACGTCCCCACAGGTGTGACAAATCCTGGAGGTGACCGAGCTCCAGCTGAACGACGAGACGGAGACACCGCATCCGTGTCTCCACAACAGCACCCCCCTGATCCTCCTGCAGTCGCAGTCCCTCCCTCTGGCCCAAGTCGCGAGCGTCAAGATCGTCTACTCGAAGCTGAAGCATCTGATCGCGCCGAAGCTGATCTAGCAGAGCGCCCTGACGAAGAACGAGACAGCTCCTGATCTGCTATCTCTCTGAATCTCGCGAGCTGATCAGGAGACATACGTGCCATCATCTCCTGAAACTCCTCATCGCTCATCCCTCGACTCATCCTGAAAATGTCGATACTTGCACAGATAAAAAATAATGTTAGAATAATCAATTTAAACTATACAAAGCACATTAATAAAATCATTTTTAAAAAATCCCTCTTAAAATGCATATATTATCTACCTTTATGGAAGATCTAAACAACGAATTGAGTAATACAATTCTCCAAGAATGAAGTATTTTATGGTCCCATGTTAATCTCCTGACACAACTCTGCATACACTGGAAGGTTGATAGACATGTCACCACAAAACAACGAGTCTGTCTCGTTCTCAAAAAATTCTACGACTTATGTATTTCCATCATTGTTAGCCGATGCAGGCTCCAAGCTTGCGGTGGCCTCCACCCCTTGTAATTTCGATCCCTCTATTTGCATATTTTCTTCATATATGCCTGGAACATCGCTTTGATCGTATACTCTTACACCTCGAGGAGTTGAAGGTATAACATACCACCATCGAGGTTGTCGGGGATTTAGATACAAGATTACATGTTCACAAGCACTTACAAACCGTCTTCAAACCATTGTGACATAAACCATGTCGTATTACAATTAGCAAGCAAATGCCTAGTTGCACCTGTTCACAATGGGTCGGCAACACAAAGGTGTCGCGCAAATCCATCCATTTTTTTTCAAAATCTATTTCGAGAAATCCAGATGGACCTCGTCGAACTGTTGCGCGAGCTCCTCCAAGTACCACTTTGAACCACTTCACGTCGAATATTATCATGGAGAAGCTACGGTAATCCACCGTAATAATACTTTGCAAATTTTCAAAATACTCCATCTCATCCACAACCGTGTTCGGATCCGTTGCTCGTCACCGGCTCTCTTGCTCAAACCTTGCCATGACACCACAGTCCATTGTGGAGTGCATTTTGTCAATACGCTCCACCCGAAAATGCCGTCCGCGCGACCACGCTGCACTATATATTTTGTACTGCACATTGAAACACTCAAATTAGATGTAGCAAGCAAATTTAGATACGACACATTCTAAACCCCTCATTACCTTTGGACTACATCCCCTCGAGAACTCCCACTCCTCCATTGAGACCTCTGTCCCTTCGCTGGATGCTGCGGTCAAGGCTCCATGCAACCATCGTGTTGACATAAACCGCGGCATCTCCTCCATGCCTTCAGGATATCGAATCGGTCGGTGACGCGTACTGCGTCGGAATTCAGCTCGTGCTTCCTCTCGATCTTGCCTTGCAATCTGGTACTTGGCGAGCCACGTCTCCATGGAGGCATGGTGCAACATACAAAAGCGATTCACCTTCTCTTCCATTGAGGCATCCATTCTTTTTTCTACCCCATTTCCAACCACCACATCTCCAGTCAGCCTGTCATCGTCCTTCAGCGTCCATAGCATTTCATTGTCTGGTTCCACCGTTGGTAGCCATTGTGAGATATGCACTAACGCCTCTGACACCAACCAACCTTGCACCATGCTACCTTCCGGACGAGCTCGTTGTCGCACAAAGCCTTTCAGGGTTTTCTTGAAGCGCTCCAGGAAGAACATCCATCGTGTATGGACAGGTCCAGCAATCTCCACTTCATCCACAAGATGCACAAGAAGGTGAACTTGTATCGTGAGCATGCTAGTGGGCAGGTATTTCTCAAAGAGACAGACCGTCTCAACTGCTCCCCGCCTTGCGGATTCAATAGAGGACGTCTTAATCTCTTTCTGTGAGATCCATTACACCAAAGTTGACAGCTTGTAAATGGCCCCGCGAATTTCTAGAGTTAGGCATCCCGCGATCGCGATCGGTAGGACAAACTGCCACAAATGGGAAAGCATTAAGAATAATGGTCACTTTTCAAAGTTCAAAATGTCCACGCTAATTAAAATCCATTCTGTTCACAAACCTGACATATCTTATGCCAATCATGGGATTTTAGCCTAGAAATCTGGTCATCTTTAGAAAATGCGGACCTGAGAGAACGCATCAAACCCGTTGGAGTGCGGATAGACTTGATTACTTGCTTCACAATGCGCTCTTCTTTGGTAGACAAAACCCAGGGAGCGCGAGGAAGCTGCACTCCCCCTTCAGCACTCGACTGCGGCCAAAGCGCCTCCATCTTACCTACCTCCTTTAAATCCATTCGTGACCCTATAGTGTCTCTCTTTCCTGTGATGTGGTCCCATAGCAAGCTGCCCACATTTTTGAAAATATGCATGGGATTCAACAAGTGGTTGACCTGTAAGTGGGTCCAATATGGCAACTCGTAGAAAACTGAGAACCGCCGCATTCCATTTGGATGTGAATCCGGGTTTACCATTTTCAGCTCGTACCAGCTTGCAGTGTTCATATGTGCTGGAGGTCGTCCAAGAAAACCTTCCCTGAGTTCATGATCCTCCGGCAAGAAAGCGGCGTGTCCTTGATATACCATCTTCTTCATGGTTCGTGACCTTCGCGAGTCTAACTGTGGCCCACACAATGGACATGCATGATAACCTGAGGTAACGAGACCTGCAAGGCGATCCACGACCTAGTGAATACTTGATTGAATGAAATAAAATATAGATATTACCGGCGACAACAAAGGTCTGCTCACCTGAGCACTCTCCCAATCCCGGAAAGTCATGCATCGTCCACATGAGAATGGCTCGAATGTTGGCTGACCGCCGACCATCGCACCTGCTCATATCTTGCACCGTGATCCCCTCCTCCCACAAAATCTTAAGCTCATCGACTAATGGACGAAGATACACGTCCATATTTTTTACTTTGTAGCGGCCCGGGACGAGCAAGCTAAGGATGAGATGTCCTTTCTTCGTAGAAAGCCATGGAGGAATGTTGTAGTTGACAAGCACTATAGGCCACACACTGTAAGAAGTCGAGCGCAGACCGAATGGGTTCACACCATCCATGGCGAGACCGAGCCGAAGATTCCTTGGCTCTCGCGCAAAGCTTGGGAAGGAAGAGTCAATGTGGCTCCATGCGCGCGAATCTGCTGATATTCGTTGCACTCCATCCGTGGACCTATTCTGCACATGCCACGTTGTCAAGCTTGCCATGGCAGACATGCGAAACATGTGGTTTATGCGGGGGATGAGCGGAAAGTGTCTGAGGACTTTTTGAGGGATGGTCTGTCCTTGTAAGTCCTGTCGATACCTGTGAGCACCACACTTTGGGCATGTCTCCATAGTCTCGTATTCATCTCGAAACAATATGCAGTCGTTGATACATGCATGGATGTTATTGTAGTCCATGCCAAGCTTCCGTAAAACATGTCGTGCATCATCACGAGACTCAGGCATGGTGTTTGCAGGTGGCAATATATGATATTTCAATAACCTGAAAAAATCATAAAACACCTTGAAAAATCTATCCATGTTTGCAATAATACTGTTTAAAAAAAAAACAATGAAGTCTGTGTGCAAGGTACCTGAATAACTCAGTCACACTCGTATCGCTCCAACCGTATTTTGCTTGCACACTTAAGAGTGCAAGCAATGTCTTCAACCGAGATACTCGGCACCCATCATATAATGGTATGGATGCTTCCTCTCTAAGCGGGTCAGATGTCTCAACATCCATGGGAATCAATGCATCGATCATTGCATCCATCTCAGGCTCCAAGATTGTAGGCAAGTCGGGAAGGTTGTCTGTCTCCTCTGGCATTGACGGTATAAATGGGCCTTGCGAGTGGTCGATTGGCTCCTGCAATCCATCCATCGCACGTCCACGAACTCTTCTAATTGGCCGCAAAGGGTGCACTCCCCCTTGGGTTGAGACATCACCCCCCTGGATACAAAATTTACGAACAAGACCCAATCTTATTGTGTATGGTTTTCAATTAGCTTGAGAGTACAATGCATGAAAAATGCTAACTTCAAATTACCGTTTGCTGAAAGTCTGCAATCGCCTGATCAATGATCTCAGATTGAAACTCGCCAAATCGTCGTACGTGTTCTATAGACAATCGGTGTTTTCGTCTAATTGCCAACTAGCATTGAGAGCAAGAACATGGGACACGCTGATTAAGATACGACTCGCGGTCTTGAACAATAGGACCTTCTTTGTTTGCCATCTTATCTACATTACAGCAAACAAGGCTTAAATGGATAGCTTTATGGAGATGTACGTCAAGTTGCAAGTTGACCATAAACCTTGCATTGTATATAGTAGTCGAGAGATTTTTCGATGTTATATCTCGGCCTTGTATCATGCTCAACGATTTGTTTGTCCCGGTAGATAATTTTTTGTTATATCTCGGCTTTGAGTATAAGTAATCCATTTTAAAATTAATGCGCGCCATCTATGAAATTTTATAACTATAGTAATAAAATTTATTTCAATCAATTCTACTCATAGTCATAAGACCTGAGAGAAATTATCCTATACTCAATTTAAGGGTTTCTTCTTCTATAACAATAATTTTGGGTTCATTTTGATGAAGTACGTGGCCGTATGCAAAGCACATTGCATACCATTATCAATACGTATATTATCTTAAATTTCCTTCCCTTCCCTCTCCCTCTCTTTCTCTCCCTCTCCCTCTCTTCCTCTCTTTCTCTCACCCTCTCCCTCTCCCTCTCGTTCTCTTTCTCTCCCTCTCTCATTTCCTCCCTCCCCCTCCCTCTCCCTCTCCCTCCCTCTTTCTCCCTCTCCCTCTCCCTCGCTCCCTCTCCCTCCCCCTCCCTCTTTCTCTCCCTCTCTCATTTCCTTCCCCTCCCCCTCCCTCTCCCTCTCCCTCTCCCTCTCCCTCTCTTTCTCTTTTTCTCCCTCTCCCTCTCTATCTCTCTTTCTCTCTCATTTCCTAAACAAGCAAAAAATAAAGTGATTTAAACATCCTCCAAGCAAAAGGGAGAGGGAGAGATACAATGCACTCTCCCTCTCTTTCTCTTTCTATCCCTCTCTCATTTCCTTCCCCTTCCTCTCCCTCTCACTCTCTTTCTCTCTCATTTCCTCTCCTAAACAAGCAAAAAATAAAGTGATTCAAACATTAAACAAGAAAAAGGGAGAGGGAGGGAGAGAGAGAATGCACTCTCCCTCCTTCTCCCTCTCTTTCTCTTTCTCCCCCTCTCCTATTTCCTCCCCCTCCCTCTCCCTCTCCCTCTCCCTCTCCCTCTCTTTCTCTCTTACTCTCTCGTTTCCTCTCCTAAACAAGCAAAGAAGAAAGTAATTTAAACATTAAACAAGCAAAAGGGAGAGAGAGAGAGAATGCACTCTCCCTCTCTTTCTCTCCCTCTCTCTCCCTCTCCCTCTCCTTCTCTTTCATTTCCTCTCCTAAACAAACAAAAGAGAACGATTTAAACCTTCAACAAGTAAAAGAAAGAGAGAGGGAGACTCACCAATGAGATATGGCGAGCGTGGGCGGCTTCTCTTTGCAACGAGGGCTCCTCTTCTCCTTCACGAACAACGACGGTGGCGGTGGCGGCGGCGGTGGTAGCGGCAAGTCTCTTCCTTCTCTTCTCTCACAAAGCCTTGGCTCTCTCCCTCGCTCTCTCCCTTGCTCTCGCTCTCAAAAGGGGAAGAAAACAAAATGAAAACGGCACTCTGGTTTCGGCCGCGCTTTTTTTCCCTACGGCGTCGCAATTGGCATCGCTATATGCGTCGCTATTTGCGTCGCATTAGCGACGCCAATTGCGACGCGTATAGCGACGCCAATTGCGACACCGATATCCACCGTCGCTAATCGGCGTCGCTATTGCCCCATTCCCTTGTAGTGTGAGTTTAGAGTGCGCACTCATGATAAATTAAGGTTAGGATTGATTTCTAACCAATTTATTTATGTAGCTGAAGACTGTTAGGTATTTACTTTTGTCGGTTTAATTGTATTATTTTTCTAACAATTGTGAATGCTTCAGTTGATGTGTAGAGAAAGCAGCGATGGCATTGGGAAGCATTAGAGAATAGCATGTATTCAAATTATGGTCAAATTTTGATGGGCGCGTATCTTAGGCATGGCGCCTATATTTTGACGCACTTATTTATCAAAGCATTTGATATTTATTTATTATTCTTGTATGCACATGGGCGCATGATTTGTATTAGACATTGTATTTGGGTACTGCCTGACTTCTTGGGTGCCCATTACCTTTAATTCTTTATTGGCACAAAAGCAAACTCAAAAGCTAAAGCATACTGTTTTGTAATTTGGGCTATTATTTGAGCTTGAAGATGAATAATATATGAAATACATGCTTTGTGGAGCGCTCACACAAGGCATGGGGGGAGATTGCACCCAATTGGTCTCTTGTTCATGTCGTGCAAGCTTTCTTCATTGATTTGTGTGCAAAAAGTAGAGTTCTTTTGTTCTTGGGGACCTTCTGACGCTCACTACGTGCTCATATGGCGACCGGTCTGTGCACCAGTGGTATCAGAGCGAAGCTTAGATCGAGAGCTTCCAATCACCTATCATCTTGCGCGAAGGCAGAGCTCCTAGAATGATCGAGCTCTACAGTCCGTTTCGTCGCGAACGGTCGATACCAGCGTGTTCCTGGCAGTCAAGAACCCCCTTCTACATCCTCTGATCGCGAAGGGCCAGCCTCTGTAGGCGAAGGACCGGCGGTAAAGCTTCCATATAAAGTCATTTTGTTACAGAGAAGAAAGAAGAGAAGTTTTAAATAAAAATTAAAGTGGTAAAGCTTAAGGATTAATCTTAAAAAGCTTAAAGCCTTTCCAATTCACGATTTGTGGCCACAGTATGCTGTTGCCAAAATTGACGGCGGAAAAAATGGCCGCCCCCTAAAAAACGAAATCGGTGACAGATAAGATTCATTAAGCTTAGTCACTTAAGCTTTAAGCCATAAGTTCTCCAAGTTTTGCAAGTCCACAAAGGTTACTTAAGTCATCTCCAACAACTCTCATAGCGGCAATTTACACGCAGAAGCACAGAATCAGTCTATTACTCTCTGGTAGACCCTGTTCACACTTGCAGACTTGCTGAACCAGTTTCAGCAAACAGTCAAGTTCACACACAGATTATACGCAGTTTCTACACAACATTATTCTCTTGGAAGACGATTGAGACAACGAATTTCGCATACGTAAAAGAGAAAGACTACAAAAGCCAAACAAAATATACAAGCCTTGTTTAACTGCATTTGAGCTATGCTCATCCCGCTAATAAGATTTCAAGAGTGTGAGGTCTTTTGGATTTTGTAGGATGAGTGAACAAAACATGGACGATTTTATGGCTGAAGGTGATTTACCTGAATCAAAGATGGAGCAAAAGTTGGATTTGATTATGATGCAGCTTGAAGAAAAACAAAGAACCCGACAAGCTTTGCAAGTTCAATTGGCCAATTTACAACGATCTACCTACTACTGACCAAGATGGATCTTATACGATGTACCATTGATGCGACCCTTGAATCCCAATCCATTCGCAAAGAAACAAAGATAAGTAAAAGAAACTTCAAATTTCGTATTTTCAATGGATCACGCGATGGAAAGACTGTACTTGCTTTTATTAGTCAATTTGATGATTACTTCCATGAAGAAACATATGCTGAGAAAGACAAAATTAAATGTGTCACTAACCATTTAGTTCATCGAGCATCTTTATGGTGGACTGTGGTCCGCAAGTGTGTTAATTGCCCCACTACATGGGAGACTTTCCAAAAGAAATTTTTGGAGAATTTCCTTCCTCTTTAATTCCACGAAAAAGCCATCAAGCAATGGGATCTTCTACAACAAAGAGATCGTGAACCTATTTTCCAATACACTGAACGTTTCTAGAATGCCCTATTGCAACTATGAATGCTCGAGGATGTACTTGAAGCAACTCATAAATGCAAGTTTATGTTTGGCCTACCTGGACAGTCGATGGGGACACCTATCCTTTTCACGCATTTTGTTAATTTTGTGTGTACATGCGTGATTCCATAGCGGGTGATTCTGCAAAATACATATTCAAATTAATAAACGTTTATGAGTTTAGAGTGCGCACTCGTGATAAATTAAGGTTAGGATTGATTTCTAACCAATTTATTGATGTAGCTGAAGACTGCTTGATATTCACTTTTGTCGGTTTAATTGTATTATTTTTCTAACAATTGTGAATGCTTCAGTTGATGTGTAGAGCGAGCAGCGGTGGCATTGGAAAGCATTGGAGGATAGCATGTATTCAAATTATCGTCAAATTTTGATGGGTGCGTATCTTAGGCATGGCGCCTATATTTTGACGCGCTTATTTATCAAAGCACTTGATATTTATTTATTATTTTTGTATGCACATGGGCGCACGATTTGTATTAGACATTGTATTTGGGTACCGCCTGACTTCTTGGGCGCCCATTAGCTTTAATTCTTTATTGGCACAAAAGCAATCTCAAAAGGTAAAGCGTGCTACTTTGTAATTTGGGCTATTATTTGAGCTTGAAGATGAATAATATATGAAATACATGCTTTGTGGAGTGCTCACACAAGGCATGGGGGGAGATTGCACCCAATTGGTCTCTTGTTCATGTCGTGCAAGCGTTCTTCATTGATTTGTGTGCAAAAAGTAAAGTTCTTTTGTTGTTGGGGACCTTCTGACGCTCACTACGTGCGCATACGGTGACCGATCTGTGCACCATTAAAAATACTCATTCTTTCTTGTGCTTAAGAGTGGTCAAAGACTTTTGCTACATCAACAATAGCATTCATGCAGTCAAGCCCACACCTAATTGGGTGAAATAATGCCTTGTTGCAACTTGAGCATGCCTCCTTCAATACTGAACATAAGCTTTCTTTCCTAAAAAATGAGAAATTAAATCTAAACAAAGGAGAGCCATTCCCAACAGCCAAAATAACATTAGGCTTGAAAGACCAAAACACATGAACATGGCTAGAGATGGATACTAAGAAAGATGAGTGATTTTAGCATTAGGGAAAATCCATCAAGCTTCCTTGTTTAGATATATCCTCTCTAGAAGAGATGCTCTCTCGTAATGCTTATTATGCCAAGTGAAGTTAGAGGAATTTCCACCATTAAATACCACTACAAAGTCTAGCAACTCCTGGGACTGTTCAAAGTCATGCCAATTGTATCTCTCCCTGCATAACATCAAGGGTAGAACCATGTGATTTTTCAGAATTGCACAAAGTCATGTTTCAATCACCCATAAATATTGCATTATCTTTTAGCATAAGTTTTTGCATTTCAACTCAAAGACTTGCTCTATCTATAGGTGCACTTGGACCGTAAACTAAAGCAATGAAGCATTTCTCAGTGCCAATCTCAATATTCCCTTTTTTATTGCATCTTTAAGCTCCATATCTTTAGCGCAAGCTTAGTTAATCCATGGAGAGACCTCTCTTTCATTATCCTCACCTCGTCTTGCCCATCCATTTGGAAATAATATCTTATCTCACTAAAACAAACTTGAATCTACTTCAATTGCATTTGTTAAATCCTAGGAAGTGAAAAGCAAGCCGCCATATCTCCTCTTCGTATCGTTCTAAATCTTTGCTACCATGATCCTTAATATCACCATGTGTTCGCTTTTGATCCTTTGATTTCATACTTTTTCAAACCATCACAACAGTAAACGTACTCAACCGGAATGTTTGTCACATTTTTCTCCATTTAATGCCTCTGACTTAGTATTGTAGAAAATCCAAACTATCATGACTTCTTCTCATGCTCTCGTTCAAAAACTGCTCTCTCCACTAGTGTCCATTGTATGCACACTTGAAATTTTTCTTCTATAGCTTGGCTAATGCCATCCGAGCACAGAGTAATGGCAATGACATTGACAAGATCTAGATGGCCACTCTGATCCTTATTGTGGTTTACTATGACTAAATCCTGTTGGTCTCATCAGTGCTAAGTATGACAAAGGGATCTCCCTCATAGTTTTCGGAAAGGACTAAGGTAACTGTATCTACAACATCATGAATTTGCTTGATAACAACACTCTCTAGTGTCTGTGAAACATGTAGCTATAGCTTATTTACCCGTGGTCCAATAGCATAGTCAACGCTTTCGCGAAGATGCTGATCAAAACTGTGCAACATCCTCACAGCACCATTGTAGTTGAATGGTCCACCAACTATTGTACTAACGAAAATATTAAACTTTTCTTGGGTCTTAGCACTTGTATAAAGTTGTTAAAACAACCTCGCAAGCTTCAAGAATGCAACAACACTGCTTGCATTGCCTTGTTGTTCGTCTGCCAATGTTGATACTCTAAACTTTTGTTGCTCAGCTCACTCACCATTTTTCTCTTGAAACTCCCCAAAGGCTGGTTCTTTGCTAATTATTCTCATCACCATTGTCATTATCTTTGTTTTCATCTTCATCATCATATTCTTCTTTCTCTTTCTTTGCATTATAATAATCATCCACCTCCAAAAGATCTTTTTGAAAATCACACAAAGTCAACTTTGAATATGGTAACTAATGTCACTAGCACTAGCCCTTCACGATCAATAGCTCTGGCTCATGGTAATGGCCTCCTTTTGAGTCTTCAAAGACTGATATTTTCTTCGTATGTACTTGATTTTGTTCATGCAACATGTCCTAAAGAACATGCTTTGAAAAATGTACCTTGTGCTCAATCAAACATGATTTGAAAAAAGATGCAACATTGGATCCATGCTATGCAATAAAACAAATGATGTTCCACACAAAAAGATGAATGCACTAGAAAAATAATGCCTAGCCTATGTATATGTGCTCATGCATCATGCAAAATGCAAACAATGTTTGTTGATTTAAATTACAATCCTTAACCTCACCTCTCAATACTCAATAGGGAAATATTGAGCAGCCTCCCTAAATATCTCACAATCACTCAAAAAAATATGGTCCTTGATATGTTGATGAAGAAGACAACCCATCTCACAAGTGGTAGCGTCCTACGCAACCCTCAAACTCACCCAACCACCTTTCCCACTCAACTAGAGATTCCTTACTCAGTGATGAACATCCCAACTCTTGTGCATGCAAGAAAGAGTGTGTGCTCAATGAAGGTGTTCTCTCAAGTGCATGTGTATCTAGATTTTATTGCATATAGCTGGAGTGGGCCTCATGCCGTGCTAGTACTCAATGATGGTACAAAACATGCATCAATCCAACCCATGGCATGGAAGTGTTTTATAAGATTAAAGACCATCATCGAGTACAATATAATCAACAAGTGCAACATGAAATATTTGTGAATCCACAATCCTTGTTGTGTGCAAGAGTCTAGGGAAGAGAATATACATGTTTCAATATGTTCCACAGTTACTAAATAAATTCTAACTCCAATATATTTACAAAACTCCAATCCCAACCAAGGCTATCAAGTTTCCACACTCAAAAAATATTTTAAAAATAACAAAAACAATTCTAAGATAGAAAAAATCAATAAATCTAACTACAAAATGACAAAACAAACAACCACACAAATAATTAAGCTAACAAAAATCTAGCCTATCTATAGTTTTTCTAGGGGTTTTTAGTTTTCACAAAAAGAACTTGACAACTTCTTACCAAGCATACCCACCAAAGTAATAATCTCACCATCAAGCCATATTAGAAGGCCATGCTAACCCATATTAGGCACTCAGAGTGGAGAACCTCATCAAGGTTAAACTTTGCCTTCCATGGCATAAAATAAACAAGGTCTCCATTGAAACTGACTAGAGATCCAAAAATAAAGTCCTTTTTGACGTTTGAAGAGATTATGGTAAGTAAAAAACCCCAACAAACAATTTTATACTCCATAAGAGACACCCTAGATGGAAGGTAGAATCAAACCACCTTGCAAACTCATCTTCCATGAGTAGTTTATTCATGAAATACAAATAGGTCCCACATAATGCATATTATGCATATCATTGACAAATATTATAAACAGAAAAGGTATACAAGCTTGCAACACATTATTACAAGTCTCAATGGATTCCTTCCTCTTCTCATTGGGGAATGTGTGATCTTCTCACATCTCATTCTTGATTTTTGTAGCATCATCACCAACAGATATAGCTAAGACATAATCCATGTCCATCCTCTCTTCATGCTTTTGCTACTTGTTAAGGCTTACTCAATGAGGTTGAATGCACTTAATTCAAGGTTGACTAGTAACTTTTCATCATGTGTAAGAGTATTTTATGTTGGCTATGCTCAGTCCCTTCAACATACTTGATGGTTATTGACCTTGTGGTGCCATTCTAAGATGCCTAGTTGGGAAGTTCAAATGGGGATAGAGTTGGAGTTTGCCACCATATTGGTGGTAGGTCCCACATAATTTGTGACATGTGGGATGGATCAGTGTACTACACTTTTAATACCTTTTGCAATGCACCATGCTAGTGTATTGCAGATCTAGAATATTTTTCTTGCATGGGGTTAGTCTAATACACTTTTAATACCTTTTGTAATGCTCCAATATTATGTTCACATGGGGGTGGGAGAAAATCCACAAGTTGATATAAGTGTAGAAGAGTGAAGAGTAACATGGACTACTTTGGCTTGATTGATAAGGGTAGGTATTGCATGAATATTAAAATTTGAAGGACAAGGAAATAATAAAAATATTTGTTATCCATGTTGGGAATTGAAGATCATGTTTAACTTTAGTGGACTAAATGAGATTAAGAATGCTTCGTTTGATCCATGTACTAAATAGTCAAAATGAAAGAGTCATCCTAGTTTTAATAAATAAATTTGGAAACATTAAAAATTTTGATAGAGTCATTTAAAAATGCATGCAATAATAAGAGGACCTTGTTATATTTTCTTTAAGTCTAAACTTCCATTAGACAATACATGTATCTAGTTATAATGAGAGAATATACAGGATTGTTAGAGGTAGAAATATTGACTATAGCAAGTCAACCTTCTCTTACATATTTTGAAACACAATGATATCAAAATATCAAAATGATTGGACTTTTGACTAACATGGGTAGTAGAGGAGAGTTGAAAATAAGACATAGTATTTAACTAGACAAGAAGTTGACGTGCCAAAGGAAATACCTAAAGTTGTTGGAGAAGCCTTGAAGACGAATGATTTCTTTTGGATACCAATGATCATGTCATGTGTTAGGCTTCTATACTTTCAATTTCATCTATTCAAAAATTTTCAATGCTTGCTAACCATACTCATTGTGTACATCTTCTATACGAATATTCCATGAGAGTAGACTCCATACTATGCTTCTCAAATGCCTCTTACACTTTTGCAAGCAATCTACTTTTTGCATACATGTATAACAATGCATTGCCAGCTAAAATACATTTTTGTAGAAACCGTTGTTTAGCAATCTCAAATTGTATTTATTGTTCGTCAACTATAGCTCATGCACTATCAGTATTTGGAAAGATGCCCTCGTTTCACATTCTTTCATGGCAATTTAGTACTTTCTTATCATGCCCATGTGGCACATATCTTGCTATTAGGGAGCTCCACAAAACCACCTCTTGGACTAGAAGTTGGTTAAAAACTTATTGTGCTACTACAAGAAAAGCACATTTCACATACCTATCAACCGATGCAATGCCATAAAAAATATCATTTTCCTAGCACCACTGGATTTTAAGGCATAAGAAAAGGTGAACATACTTTGAAGTTGCATCTATTTATAATACGTCAAGGCCTAATATCCACACGCATATTGTATATATCCTCCAATTCAAGCATTTCATGACACTATACCCCAAATTATTTTGTGTTTGAAAGTGATTCATTTAGCACACATATTCCTAAATTTTTTACTATATAAATGTTTTTTTCCTAGCAAAACCAATATGAGAATGTCAACAAGAAATTTGCTGCCCGTATGAATATCTTTTTTCGTAGCATAAGACTTTAGTTGCCATGTACTAATATGCCCTTCTCAATTTCACATATGCTACCACAAGATTTAAAATATTGGGGAAAGGCCCTACCAACATGTAGCCAACAAACCATGCTCTACACAACATAAACGTTTTCTCAAACCACTTCATAAACTATATGAAGTTTACTACCTAGTCAGTTAGAGAGGAAATATATGCTCTAAATTTTCAAACACAATTCAATGCATCATTGGAGCAAAGATACTCACTAAAAGAATTAAGTAGTCCAGCCCTGAGTAGGAAAGTACCTAGCATTCCCAACCTGGTTTTACAGGTTGCCTTCATTTGCAACATGCACGCTATACATGGCAGTATTGCATAAGCACATGGTACAAGAAAAAAAGAAGAAGTGAAATGATAGAACAACAATACAAAAAATTGGCATGGAAATAAGACCTTGGTTGTTTCAGTGGTGAAAAATAGAAAGACCAGAATATATGACAGTAAATGTAAGAAACCATCACTCTCTAATCTCAATACAAATACACATGCATCAAAGGTGAGGTGAGATATGGCCATGCTCTTCATCATCAATATCCCACTATTATTCTTTCCAAAAAGGCTATTGTTAAGACATCCGATGGCCTAATAAGGTGTGTGATCCCTTTTCTGTATTGAAGCATTCAAGCTTAAAAGTTACAAAATATAAAGATTGTCAAAAGCCATTAGAGATGCTCAAAAGATACATGTATTTCTTTTGGCTAATAAGGTGTGATGGCCTAATAAACTGCGTGATCCACAATAAACTAATTTTGTATATCTTTTGGCTCTCAATTTTCTCATGTGTTTGCCCACAAGCCCTCTTCATGTCAAGAAACTGCCCCATGTTATTCAAACGACTGTCAACATTGGACCTACTAGAAGGTTGATGGACGCAATAATGGACTTCACCTACTTCATATGCGTTGTCACATCTAGTAGTAGTGCAGCCCCTACCCCATTATTAGCCCTCAATTATACAGAGTCTGAAATGTGTACTTGCGCCCTTGACAAAATCAAAAGAGAAATCTCTTCTCTCTTTCCTTCTTTTAATGTGAAGGTTCAATCACAAAGTATTTTGAGGTTCATAGAAAAAGATGCTATTGGACTTCAAATAGTCTTCCCAACACAGGCTTCAAAAATTTGTATTTCTAAGGAGCTTGTACCCCCACTTTGAAGACATGCTCTCTTCTCCTCATGTTTCTACATGTTGCAAGCACTTCTCTTACAACCTATCTAGACACTAGATCATATTTGAGCATTCTTATTGGCCCAAATGATGCTTATGTTAATGCCCTGATTGTTAGATATGCTCAATGCCCCACCCTCATAAACTACTACCAATGATCCATGATGATCAAAGTTGTAAGTCCCCCATTATGAGGAGAAGCCATATGTGAGCCCAGATATTGGTTAAGTCCAGGCTTGTATGTCAAATGAGGTCTATGGGACCGGATGGCACAAAGGTGACCATTGTGGGTCTAATCTTTGGGTTAGATGGAGTAGTCAAGTTGGTAGCAACTCGAGGCACATTGCATCAATTTGCGGTGTAAGGGAGTTATCAGGGACCCTTATGCAATGCCTCCGGCCCAACAGTAAAGAAAATATTCCCTGGAATACTTCCTAGCTGATTACTAGAGGCCCCTAATAATTGCATTGTTTGAATAATTGCAGGATAATTTTTTGTGTGGAAGCATTGTTTGAATAATTGCATTACATGGTTTTAATTTGCAAACTCTATGAATGATTGGGCACAAAATTCTATTTTCAAGCATTTTTTTTGTTAGAACACAATGCATGGAAAAACACATTCATATGAAAAAATCTGTTTTGAGGACTCAAGGACTAAAGGAAAAGGTCGTAATGTTGATTCTTTGCTTTGGACGTTCCCCATGTGACTTGTAATTCACATGTTTCCAATGCAGATGATATGTCTCTTCATATGCAAAATTTGTTCAACGTTTAGCACCCTACAAAAGCTAAAAGTTATCCACTCATATCATGGACATTTAAGTGGAGTATTGCTACATAGGACACTTGTATTCTTTGTGAAGATGGTGGAGACTCGCTATGCTGTGACTACTGTCCCTCTACCTATTACACCTCCTGAGCAATAGCACTCGTCTTCGAGAGAAGTATGAAGCTCATACAATTACAACACTCAAGTGTGTGTATCGTTCAATGAAACAATATTCAAATGGAAGATATTGTAGTTGATGCTTCTCTGTTCGATATTTTACAAGCCAATCCATCCTCTACGCGAGAAACTAGCTATTGCAATGACATTCATCAACTCTGAATAGTGGGTATCATCCCTGGAACTACGCACATGATGAAAGAGGGAGAGGGCACATACTCCAAGGAAATCTAATGGCGAATCATGCCAAATACAATGCAAGAGATGATCAAGGCCAATGTAATGATGAACCCTTCTAGATAAGGATGTTTGTGAGCATCGAGTACTTCAAGGAATGTGCCATCCACAAGAACAAGTTGCTCAAATTCTTTGTTTGGAGCTATGACGAGGGAGTTGGGACGAGGGTTATGAAAAAGATGTCTCGATGAAAGGCCACAAGATGATCCTTCCTAAGACAAGTCCCATGACTTGCAACAAGTGCGGAAAGCAACATTCTAAAGTGTTGTCAAAGCAAACCACATATCAGATTACGTTGACACGAGAGACATTTTCAGCTACAAAATCAATGATAGTTGTATCTACTACCTTCGCAATCCCTTTGTCAAAAATCCATAGAAGAGGGTGAATCTATCATGCCTTACCTGTCCAAAGATATTGAAGGAGCTGCGCATGAATGAAGTCATCTGCTTGATTAAGTGCAAGCTGATGGCAATTTAACAAAGATGCATGCTCTATAAGGAAACTCTCTGAAGAGGACATCGATCACCTCATTCAAACTCTGGAAAAACAAGGATTTGCCCCTTGAAACCTCCTCAAAGGATGGATTCTCAAGTTACAACTAAGATTAGAAGGATATTGTTCTGACGCGAGAGAGAGAACGAGAGAGGGGTGGTCGATGAGGACGTCGAGTGTATGAAGGATCGCTATTTAGTTGGTTGGTTCCGATGGAAATAGAGAAAGGGGGAGAGGCAAGCAATGGTGTTGCTAATTCTGGTGGGATCATCAACAAGACTCAAGTTAAGATGGTGCGAGTGGATGTGGTGCTGCGAGCAGCCTCAACTGTCCTCACCCTCACTTTTCTCATCGCCTCCGACATGATGCAGATTTGGCGGCCGTTGAAGATGCGTAAAGGTGGCAAAAAGCATTCGATTAAAGCTACCTTTAATCATTCAAACTTTAAAGCTTTAAGTTAAAAAGCCCATCATTTTTTCTAAGAACGCTTGCTTTCAAATAAGACCAAGTAAGAAAAAACCTCTCAATGTGGGGAAGAAAAATCTATATAAGTGTAATATATATAAAGTATTTATTTATTTATTTTCTCTCTTGCGTGGCAACGCGTCGTGCTGGAAGGGGGAAGGGGATAGAGGAGCCAGCACGCTCCTCGCTAGAGCTTGGTCAGCTCCACGGGCAGGCAAATGGACACGTCGAGGGGGGAGGATTCCCTCCCCTCCCCTATATAAATGAGGGGGGAGGTCGTGAGGGGGAGACCGTGAGGGAGAGAAGAAGGTTGTGACGGCGACTGTGGGAGGTCCATTGTGTGGAGGAAGGGAGAGAGTGAACGGTGCTGCTGCGCGGTGTGGAGGGAAGGAGAAGGGAGCTGCGTCGCGACATCTACCACCGAGTCCAAACGGCGCCTGCTATCATGAGGTTTGACCGCCATCATCAAGCTCCAGATTGCCACGTGCTGCAGCCCATAAGCCTTAGAAGCTTCTAAGGGGGCTCTTTAAGCCCCCTTTCACCCCCCTCATATCCCTTTTATCCTTTCACCCCCTCATATCCCTAGAATCCTTTACACCCCCCCCCCCCCCTTCCCCCCCGGTTTTTAAACCCTTAAGCCCCTTCCTCTACCTTCATAAATCCTTTCACCCCCCCTCCCGATTTTATCCCCTTAGAATCCTTTCACCCCCGATCTTAAACCCTTAACCCCTTTCCGTGGGGCCATTAAACCCCCACACCCCTTGGCCTCATAAACCACAAATCCCCTCCCCTCCCCCCCCCCCGGTGCCTAAATCTATAAGTCCCTTCTTGTGTTTGAAACCCCATGTTTCACCCCCTCATATTCTTTTTTTTTAACACACACCCCTAAGCCCTTTTTAATCCTCCCATGTCCCCTTTTTTTTTCTTACACACCCTTTTCCTTCCCCGTGCTATAAGCCTTCACCCTTCACCTTTCCCCTTCACCCCGGGTTAAAATCCCTAAAGCCTTTACTACTCCATGTCCCAAAACCTCTCCAAAAATCCCCCTTCCTATACCTTTTACCCCCAAGCCCAAAGATCTCCCAAGGCCCTTCATAAGTTTTTTTTGAAACCACACTCACACACACTATTTTCACCGTGTATGAATCCCTATAAGGCCTTTTTCTTTTACGCTTTATAAACATTTCCCTCTCCAAAGAAGCTAAGACCTTAAAGGTCTTATTACCCCCTTCTCGTGGTCAATTCCTTAACGACTCCTTGCCTCGAAAGAAAGAAGAAGAGTATTGAAGTGGTGGTGGAATTCCGAAAAGGAGTGTAAGGCTGACTTCACGTTCGAAGGATTACAATTGCGATGCTACCTAAGAAAGTCCAAGGAGTAGCTGCGGGAGGGTCATCTCCCGCTATCCATGTGGATATCTCACCCCAAAACCAGGTTTTTCCTTCTTGGTTTTATGTCGGTTTTAATTCAATCATGCAAGATGAATTGTTAGGGACAAGATATATTTTGTCCTAGTTATTTACGATGAAGGGATTTAGTTTAATTGAACATGCAAAATGGATAATGTATAAAACATAGTTTTCCTTCAAATAGCATTATGCATTGAAATGAATTATGAGCAAGATTATTTATCCACTAAAGTAGTATATTTCGGCTAAATCTTGAAGGTATAAAAACTGCATCTTGCACCATTCACCCTATTTTTTTTTACAACGAATCATCATAGAAGATGAAATTCATGAAAGGTTTCTTATGTTGCTTAAACTCTAGGAAATTATCATTGCTAACTGCATATCTTGGCAAGGAAAAGATTGTTTATTTGGCATGAGTATTGTTCGCAAGGAAAAAGGAAGATTAGTTGAATTTGCCTAACCTCAAAGCAATAATGTTTAGGGCTGAAAAATCAATTGACACATAGATAACAAATCGTACCAAGGTGATCTCGATATTACCTTCTAAAATTTAACCGAGTTAATATAAACTTAGAAATTCCTATGCTGCGAAATATACATTGGGAACAATTTAAAATCCCAGAAACGTTTATACCTTAAATACTTGCCCACCTTCCTTGATTGTAGGGTCAATAAATCGTAACATAAAATAACTCGATTTGTCCCTGAGGTTCTTAAAGAAAATAATAAAAGGAGACCCTAAGTCTGACAAACTTCAACTTAAAGAAACCGAAACGGATTACTTTATCACATATTATGATGCAGGACTTGTGATTGATTCACAAGAGGAAAGGTTAAATACCCTCAACAAGGATGGCGGATCCTTACGCAAGTTATCTTGCAAAAGGATATATTCTTTGATATCCTTCTAAGTAAGGAAGGTTAAAAACCGGAAACTAAAGTATCCAGTGAACTTTAGGGTTGACCAAGTTGGGTTAATAGGGTACGCCCTAACCCAGAATATAAGGGATCTTGCCAAGTTGCAAGGTACCCCGAATCGAGTGCTAGATGCATTCAAAAGGAAAGACTCCTTCCTTAGCAGTTTGCCAACAACAAGATCGATTAACGGAAATGTTTGTGCTTGCTAGAGATTTTAGAGCACTGTTTGATTTATGAAGTACAAATTAAATGAATATCTATACTTCAGGTTGAAGGCCTGAAGGGAGAAGCAGCTTCAGTTACCCCCGACTGCCTGCCTGACCCTAACCAAGGGGGTTGTTGACCGCGCTGGGAATGTGGACCGAACCTGCCACGAGAGGACTCTCCGTTGAGCACTACTTGGAGCAGGAGGACGCTTGGGTGCGAGGGGGGCTCTGGCTGTAAATCCCTCGCCTTTCGGGTCCTGCACAAGAGGCTAATGTGACTCGGGATTGGATCTCGAGGCCCGCATACTAGTCTACGGGTGGAAGCTTGGAATAGTGATCCCTGTGGATTACTGGATAGCCTTCGGGCGGATTATGGACAAGCCTACGAATGGAACTCCTTGTATTTCAAAAATAAATATGATGATGTATTAACAAAGAACTTATCTGATATTGTTTTTCTATGTCACGTGATAAGATTACGTGAAGGAACCAGTGCTTAACGGATTAATTAAAGAAGGTGATTGTTACATGTCCAACTAACGTGTTAGATAATTACCTAATTAAAACAAATCGAGGAAAGTGCGGAGGATGGGCCATGGGTTCGTCCTACGGTTGGGTGGTCTCGGTTGGCTGGGAACTTTTCTCAAATTTCGAAGAACAGCGGAATGATTGTCAAAGGACACGAGCAACGAAAGTGATGACCTGGAGTTATGTTTTAACCGATTTACGCTATTTTAGGGGAACGGATGGGACTATGCCTTAATGGCAGAGAGGTTGAGCTTTGCATCCCTCTCGTTTCCCATTCTCCTTGAACCAAGTGCAGCATGAATCCTCTTCGAACTTGGCGTTTCTGCGTAAAGTAGTTCGCTTGGGTCCGACTTGCTGTTAGAAAATGACCAATCGGGAAAACCCTAATTCCGGTCGATCCTAAGTGGAAAACGGTCAGAATACTTCCGCTACGTGGCAGACATGGAAAACCCTAGATCGCAAACCCTGTAGCATTCCATGGGAGTGCCGGGCAGAGCTTTCTAGACATCCTTTCCGATGGACTGCTAAGACATGTCCTGGATGGTACTAGTGGACACCTTACAATAAGAGGATGAGTATGAGGGGTTTTGGGGACACACACTACTTGATCTCTCCAACAAGACCATAAAGGCTCTTGAGTTGAGCTTAATGCTCCTCGTCTCTTTGGAGCTGTTCCAACAAGTTTGAGAGAAGGGCCATCAAAATCAAGTGTGTAAGGCTAGAGGTTGAGCTTGTATCCCTCGCCTTCTTCGAAGACCACCATCGAATTTTGGAGAGAAGGCTTGAGGTCGAGCTTTAATCCCCTTGTCTACATCAAAGTTTCCAACATCGGAGCCGCTATGAAGATTTGAGCTTTAAGCTTCTTGCCTACTTTTGAAGATCATCTTCCAGTTCCATGAAGCAGCTTTTGAGTTTGAGCTTAGTGCTCCTCACCTTCCTCGAGTTGCACCTTTTTCTCTTCTTTCTCAGATTCTTTTTTACCATATCCGAAAGTCTTTTAAACATGTATTTTTCCTATATCTTTATTCAATACTTTATTTTCTCATTCCGCTTGAATCTAAAATCTTTTGGATAATTATTTTATGTTGAGTTCTACCATCTCAAAATGTCCCTATGGCAAACGGGTTTCAGAATCACCTGTGCGAATCCTTTGTGACAACTGGTAAACTTGACATGAAAGCGTCGCTTTTGATTATCGAGATGGGAGAGTCTTCGATGAATCCATCTTCTTCATCGACTACTTCTTCCTTTTTGACTGATGAGATAAAGTCCTTATTACAAACTCTTTCTTCAGCCATTATGATGCAGAATCAGCAGATGCAATTATCCATGCAGTAACAACAACAGTTGTATCAACAAAAATTGGATGAACAATGACTATTGGATCAAGAACAAGATTATACGCATGGTGCAACCAAGGTGATCGAGGCTGTGGTTAGTGAGCGTAAATTATTTCATGGGAAAAACTTTTTAGCCTACCTTAAAGACTTTGAAATCCAAATGCGCTTCTTCAGAGTTCTGATCAACTAGAGAAACTATTTCTTAGAGCTTGTCACGCGTGCTTTGCGGGTTAGAGTGACACATTTATTCATGCAAGTCTCCAACTAGAATATTTTGAAAAAAGCACTTAAAGATGAATATTTTTTGGAGGATTATGGTATTATACGCGAAGGACATTTAGAGAATGGGACTATCAGCTCAACAAAAGACTTCTTGCTTTCTGAAGAGTGATACAACCAGTTGGATTCACTAGAGAAAAGAGCTCTAAACTCATAGAAAGTGGAGTTATTCTTGCAAGTGGATGATCCTACACTTCAGGATGAGTTGGGAGAGTTCCTCAAAGACCGTAC
Organism: Lygodium microphyllum; assembly: GCF_053477565.2. Classification (NCBI taxonomy): domain Eukaryota; kingdom Viridiplantae; phylum Streptophyta; class Polypodiopsida; order Schizaeales; family Lygodiaceae; genus Lygodium; species Lygodium microphyllum. The sequence goes on along the minus strand of NC_141161.1, from coordinate 117,270,551 downwards.
GTAGCCTATGGGATGGAAGACAGATTGGCACGATACTTTCAATGTGGTCTCTACACTGACAAAGAGGCAAAGATGGAAGGCTCGCTTGTAGAATGGCATGTAGTCACCACCAGCGATGTCTTCTCCTACCATGACTTCTCCTACTTCTCCTATTGGACCATCCATTACTTCTCTTTTTTCTCAGCTTGTGTGTATGCATGTTCCTGTTTCTATTGCCAAACCAACTATAATACCTACTGTCGAATATATGATGGAGGGGATTTTCAAAAACTTAAAAGACCTACAAAACAATATGACTAGAATGGAGCAACAGCCAGCTCCAGTTTTAGGCCCATCTTCATCTACCCCTACAAATTCTTTCAGGATGGTGAAATCTCAAGGAGTGGAAGTACTTGTTGAGGAGAAGCAGAGAAGAGATGATGATCAATCTGAAGGTTCCAAGAGGGTGACTAGGAGGAGTGATCTAGTTTCTTAGCCTTCTTATTAAGAACCATAGTAGATTCCAGTTGATATTTAGAAGCTGGAAGTACAAGAAGATAAAAAAACCCCAAAGACAAAATATTCAAAGCCAAAAAAGTAATCTAGATTCAAGCTGCTTCCCTGACATTGAGATTCCTACGAGCTTGAAGAAGAGTTAGGAGATTGATTCTGATGAGGGGAGGTTAGTGATGGTCTTTATGATGGGCTATTATACTCAGATACTATGGAGGATATTTCAACATTACTGAAAATTGAAAATCAGGAGTTGTTATAGGTCTTACTTTTCAATTCTCTAGCGATGAATTATGAAATTGTTGGTTTCATGCTACAAGAAAATTTGGGTACTGAAAATTCTCAGTAAAAAGTGTTCTTTACTGAAATATTTCAGCAAAAAGATTTATAGAGTCTTCATTTATAGCAGTAGACAAAGGATTTACAACTGAAGAAAGTTGTGAGCCTCCGTGTTGGGCTATTTCTATGCAAGCTGAAAAAGATATGGTTGATTTTTGTCATTCAAAAGAGTTTGGTACTATTCAGACACATCAAAATTTGTGTTTACCAGGGTATTTACAACAAAAGAAAAAATTTGCGGGTTGTAGTAAAGAAGCCAGAGTACAGTGAGAATATAAAGCAATTGACAAAAATGTTGAATTACCTTTAGACAGTGATAAGGATTTGCAAATTTATATGCCATTTATGGAGATGGATATGGATATAAACATCAATGTGGACAAAGCACAAACAAGACTTGCTCCATTGAAGGAGGCAAGAGAGTTTGGAGTCACGGGATTGTCTGATGATCAATCAGCTAAAGAAGATTTGGATGCGGTGATGATCTATGAAAACTTACCTTCTCTGACTCATCCATGTAATCGAGGAGGATGCTATGATAACCTATGTCAACTTATTTACTTCTCATATTATCTAGATGATTTCCCATATGTTCTAAGTGGGAACAATGTTACTAGTGGTAAACAAGTTGGCACATGCCGGAGGATGTGCAGGTTTGGAGGGGTGGATCTCGTGACAGTGCGCGTCTACCACTACAAATCTAAAGGTGGAGTTTTTCGGCAAGAATTTGAAGACATTAGTCAACTTCATTAGAGATTTATTTTTGTTGTGTGTCTTTTTGCATGATGCACGACTACAAGTAGTTAGGCTATGTACATTTTATTCACTGCATTCATAAAATTTTGTGTGTAAGCATCATTTGAATGGTTGCATCACATGGTATTCATTTGCAAGCTACATGAATTATTGGGCACAAAATTCTCTTTCAAAGCATATTTTTCGTTAGGGGATAATGCTATCACGGAAATTGAAGATGAAGATGAGAAAGCCATAGCTCTAGCCTACATGCGCATGACTATCACTGCCCAGCAAACACATACATTTGATGCATTGATCGATGAGGGAGTTGACTTTAATATCTTGAATTGTGATCATTGGATTCAAATTGGTAGATCGAAATTGCAGCCCACTCATGCTGAACTCAGCCCATTTGGGGGCAATCATATGCAATTTTGGGAAAGGGCAACGTTGTAGTATCTATCAAGTCAGAAAGTATACCAATGATCTTTTATGTGTTGTCGAATGCAAAGGATGCAGCTATGAAATTGTTGTTAAGACATACGTTTGAAAAGCAAACACTTTGTGACATCGACTAATCTAGTCATCGACAATATACATATAGTCATGGCTTTTAGCAAGGGTAGTGTGGCTCCATCAAAGCCTAGAAAGCCACTAGTAGAGTGACCCACTACCAAGCCTAAGGAGGGGGTCTTCACTTGTCACAACCCGCCATACCTCAAAGCCGGAAAACCATTGAAATAAAATCTTAGGTCTATGCACCACAGTTCAAATGGATGCCTAAACATTAAGGGTTGCTACCTAGAAGTGCACAATCATGACCTCGCAAGCCTAGGAACTCGTATTCCAAATCTAGGAGGCAAAGAAGAGACTTTAGGCAAAGACGAATGTCAAGCCGCAATGGGTTCCCAAAACCTTATTGAAAGCACAAGGCCACTGCAAAGGTAACACCTTGATTTGGGTACCTAAAGAAAAGATGGCCAAGGATCCTACTCAAAGGTAACTCTCTAACTCGACCACACCAAGCCTTGTGGTAGAAAAAGCACCAATGGCACAAACAATTCAGGCTGCAAAACACATCGAGCCTCAAACGCATAAGCCAACAAAGCCTAAATAGATCCATTGACCAAAACCACAGCCTAGTACTAAAAATTTCCCTCAACTTATTCCTACTAGTGCCCCTAAGACCTCACAAGCCTCTAGTAGCATGGCACCCGCAACTCCGACCAAGCACATTGCACAAGAAGCCCAACCACATCCTCAAGAGCAACTATAGCCACAACCATCAGCTATCAAATTATCTAGTTCCAATCAAATCCCAAACACCTACAGTCCTTTGACCCTCTTAGGAACAAATATCAATTCTCACTTTGGGCATGGACTTTGTTGAAAATACGAGGGATGACTTGGTCACCTTCCTTTGATGGTTTGGACGCCACATTTACCACACTTGCTAAAAGCTATGATCGAATAGACCTAGGTCTTTTGGACGAGCCTTTAGCAACAGAGGTATGCATGCTTTTTTTCTCGTGGGGGGAATCTAAATTCGTATTTATTAAGGCTCCCTAGGTAGCCAAGGAATCAATTGCCACCAAGATATCTCAAGAACATGCACAAAAACAATACCTCATAATGCCTTATGACAAGAGCACAATCCTTGCCACTAACCAAGAAATGGACGAGTTGAAATGGCTTCTTGACAATGACTCCTCTTTCTTGAGGAAATGGTATGCTCTTTGAATTCCATGGGAGCAAGAGAGCTACCAAATCATGACCAGTGCAGAGTAAAGATGTGTAATCAAAACCTCAGAGTATGACCCCACTTATGTAGCTCCAACTTCCTATAGGGTGTTGACCACCATTTGTAACCAACACCTGGAAGAGCACCTCTAGACCGACCTATATTAAGATCTAATTTTGATTGAGGAGGAGTTACACATTGCCAATCAAATCAACTTCGGTGACCTCCTCACACATGTTCTCACATACATCACTCAAGTAGGCATCTGTCCATTTGACATGGACCACTATGGTAATCTAGAATATAATTCTAAATTCTATGATTGGCTCACGCAAAAGTAAAACACCACAAGCACGCAATGAATTCCCTTAACCTCTCAAACCTTAATCCTAGGAAGGATTCTTCTCAATTCCAAAGGGGAGGGGTAAAGGTGAATCGAACATGAAAGGTGAATGAAACATGCAAGGAAAAAAGCCTCAATCAATACCCAAAAGAAAAAAATAATGGATGCAAATCAAATTGTGATTGAGGAAAAGTGTCATAATTTTTTTGGAATAAATGGACTACTTGAAGGGAGTTTCTCTTTTTGTACTAAAGCATTTTATTCTTTCCATAAAAGCATAATTAATTCCTACTTACCTTTTAGCAAGAAATTATCTTAAGGAAACTAATGGTGAACTATGGTATCATGGCAAGAACTCAAAATGGGAACACAACAAGATTGGGCCCATCAGCTTCCATTCATAGAAGAAGAAAGGGAAAAGTACCACATCTCCCTCAATAATCGTGCCTACAACAAGCTAAAGTTCAGAACTATCCACAACATTGAAGAAGTCATGGCCAAGGAGGAGGTTGCCAAAAGAGTTGTGGAACATTTCAATCTTGCTAAATATATCAAGAAATTCAGGCAACAGACCGACCACACTAAGTGTGTAGAGTTCTTGAGAACCTACAATCCTAACAGAGAATGTGGCAATGTGACAATTGGAAGAGGAGAAGGAGCCAAGCAGGTACATGTCTAGTTGAGTAAAGTCTTAGTCGAGAAGGCACTAGGATTGGAGCAAAAAGTGGAAAGGATGCCAAAAAGGGATGTCTATGCCATACTGAATATGAAGAAGGACCGGGTTCTTACCAATGATGGCATCAATATCCAAGACATCCAAGATCCAAAAGTAAAGCTTCAAGAAAAAGTCATCCACTCCATGTTCTCTAGCCCAAGGTATAATTCACCTATGCACACAATCAGTGTGCCCATGTTGGAGAGCCTAGTAGCCCATTCATTGGATACCAATGAGCCAATACATTAGCCCTAGGGAGAAAACCGGCTCATAGGGAATCCCCAGCGTCAAATGTAGGAGATGAAAGAAAGAAACCATCATCGAAATCCTTGTTCATTGGATAAGATGGTGTGATGATTGCTCTTATCCAAGAGGAGTGAAAGAGGAGTAGAATGAAGAAGGAGAAGGAGTCAATGACAAGTTGGCTCCCCACCATGAACGAGAGAAATCCAGTGAAAGAACACTAAGTGACAAAGAGGAGGAAAAGGAAACACAATCTAGCCATGGAAGGGCTAAGAAAGCAAAGAAAAAGGCTCCATAGGTGAAGTAAGAAGAAGAAAGAAGGAAAAAGGAGAAGACCGACCGACTTAGAAAAGGCTAAGAAAGAATCTAAGAAAGCAAAGGAAGAAAGAAAAAAGGAGCAAAAGGAGGAGTCAAAGAGATCAAAAGGAGAATCAAAGAGAACCAAACAGAGAGAAGGAGGAAGGCAGTTCGAAAGAGAGGAAGAATTGAGAAGGAAGGAAGAAGAGGACATTATGCTAACAATGCACATGTCAATAGAACAACAATGCAAACAAGACGAGTTGGGTGCCATAAGCCCACCACAAGAAGAAGGGCCAAGCTCAAGTGCCCAAGTGATATTATGCCACCTCTAGTGAAAGAAGGCAAGGGCAAGGGCCTAATGGATCACATCGCTACTCTCCTAGTGCCCGCCACCCCAGTCACTACACCCACCCAAGGCTCTTCTACTGTGGTGAATGCTAGCAATCTTGTGGCTTGGGTGCTATTTCTGGTCAATAAAGAGACACACAACTGGAGATGTGAAATCCAAATGGGACCCCAAATGGCAGAAGATAGAAGCATCTACAACCACTAGTCCCACCACACTTCCCTTGTCTACAAACTATGATGATTATATATAGGAACACCTGTCATAGCTAGTGGCCTGAGTGAAACAAGACAAGAAAATAGCCAATTGAGCTCGAGGCGAAAAGGGAGACAATGGCAGTCTCTCAATTAGAAAGAACCCGTCAGGTGGTCATGTATCAAAAAGAGATCAAGGTGCTAAATGAGAAGCTTGAGGCCAAGGGAGGAGAAGAAAAGAGGTGGCAAGCAAAGCTTGCAGTGGAAACAAAAAGTCCCATGGGCCTACAATGCCATTATGATGGGCTGGTAGTGCTATTTAAAGGCCTGCAAAAGAAAAATAAAAAGAAACAAAATATTGCGGAGTAGCTAGTAGCAGTAGAAGAAGAGAGAAGCCGATGGCATCAAGAGCACATAGAAGATATGGAAAAGAGGATGGCCTTGGAGCTTGAGGAGCAACATTGTTTGGAAAGAGAAATCAAGGAACAAGAGAGAAGGCGGAATTAACCTACATGCATAACAAAAGCCTAGAAGAAATGAAGAAAAAAGAAGATGAATGGGTGGACAAGAATGAAGGAAGGGTGGGAGACTTAATGTGCTGGCTAGCCCTTGTAGAAGATGATAGGGTGTTAGTAGAGAGTACATCAGAGGCCACACAAGTGACATTGGAAGCCTACCAACACACCTTTCTCAACACTCTCTTGGATGCCACGTAATATAAGGAGGAGGAGGAGGTCATAAATAATTAAGGAGAAAGCTGGTGATCATCCAAAGGGCTCTAAGACATGGGCTACACGGCCCAAAGAAGTAGAGTCACTAGAGCACATGAGAGAAGAGAGGCAAAGACTGATTGAAAACATAGGGCCAAGTTTTGAAAGGGCACAACAAGATGCACCTTCTTAATAGAAGGTTATTAGGGCAAGATTTCACTTTGCAAGAATACCGCCTCCCACCACACTTTCTTCATCTCAACACCAGCAAAAGATAGCTATGCAATAGCTGGGTCCACTATGTGCATGTCCCTTTTACCATATTTTTTGCAGGGCCCTTTAAAAAAAAAGAAATCTCACTCCATGTAGGCCACAGTCACTACACCTAGGGGTTCTCAAGTTAGGAATGCTCGCTGGCTTTGATCGACAGGCTCCATCCCTAACCCCCTATCCCAATTTGATTTCCCACTTCATGGTTAGGGAACCTTAAGGCTAGGACTTCCAAAGATGTCTCCCTAAGCTGTGCACCACACCTACAATGCTACATGAACTAGGTCATCAAGTGTGGGACAACATCAAGGCTTGCCTAAGGTGCCGACCCAGCTCCCGGTTCCACTGGTATCTGCACCATGCACTACATGGATAGGTAGATACACCCCTTAGGAAGTACATAACTTTGTCTTGCAGGTTAAGATCATGTCGTATTGACCTTAGAGTGTATGAGGAGGGATCCATCCAACACCATATTCAATTTCCAGGACCGATCCATCCATTCACCATTCTCCAAGGAGGATCTGTCCAACACCAGATTCAATTCCAAGAAGGATCCATCCAACACCATGTTCAATTTCAAAGGATAGATCAAGCCATCATCAGCATCAAGGAGGGACCCACCCTAACACCATCTTCAATTTCAAAGGGCAAAACCATCCAAAACCATCCTCAGTAAGGGCTTGTATACAAACTCAAAAATCCATGTTGCTATAACCACCCCACTTTCCAACTACTACCCATCAGTGCCATAGGACTAGCACTTGGCTATTAGGAGGGTGGTAATGTTAACCTCAGCACAAGATGTAATAAAGCTAAATTCCACAGCAAGCTTTTAAACTGAAAATACAAGAAATAGACATAAAATGCCTGGAAGCCATAGGCAAGGTAGCTTGGCAAGAAATGGTATTGCCAGTATTGGTTGAGAATCAAATGATGAGAGGTTGCAACAAGGTATGCACCCCAAGCTATGTTGGCCAAGAGTATTCACCCTCTTAGATGGTGGGAGGTTGAGACCTCAAACAATATACTTTTGTAAAATGGCAAAAAGATCCTACACATGTTACACCTCCACCTTTTATACTTACCCGAAACTAAGGCATTTATGCTAAGCATTTATGCTTTATTAGAAGCCATCCCGACTTAAAAAATCTTTGTCCTCAAAGCTGGAATTGGGATAATTAATAAAGAAAGATTACAAGAATATCTTTTAAGTGATGAATCCATGCTGAATGAAACTCCAAGCTGAAGAAGATCTCATTTATCAATGAAGTATAGATATGAAATTTGAATAGACTACTGGAAACTATCCAAAAGAGGTTGATGCACAAGAATGGCCATAACTTTAAGAAGGAATGTCCAATCATCATGATTGAGCTATAGAAATGTAGAGGACAATCCCTAGTATCCAGCCATGCCATAAAAATCCAATTTTGATGACCATAGAGAAGTTATTTTTATGACAAAAATTTTATATAGCAAGGTGTCCTATTCAGATATTACTCTGTTTCCTCCAAAAGACATGGAAAAGAGTCAAGATATGATGATTGTTTCCAAGTAGACTCCTCCATAGGCAAATCTCTCCATTTAATAAGGTACTCTAGCAGCAAATGGTTCCTTAAAATCTTTTCTCTTTTGCCAATAACCTTTTCAGGCTCATAAATGATAAGCCCATATTCATCCATGTGACGTAACTCCTCTAAAACCTTTATGGATGGACCCACATATCTCTTAAGTTGGGAAACATGAAAGGTAGAATAGATCCTTGTTGAAGAAGGAAAATCAAGCTTGTTTACAAGCTCACCAACTCCTTTGAGGATTTGATAAGGCCTATAGTAACGATAAGCCAACTTATTATGACCGAATTTGAGAGAAGCATACCTAGATTTAGGCACTTTGAGGAATACCCAGTCCCCTTCTTCAAACTCCAAAGATCTCTGCTTTTCATTAGCATAAGCCTTCATAACATCTTGTGCCTTCCGAATGTTTTCCTTGCATTGATGCAAAAGAGCTTCCATTTTCTCAACTTCAGCCTTGGCTTGTGGATTCACATCTTCATGAAAAAGGGCTGAAGATATTTGCACTTTGTATCCATAAAATGCTTCAAATGGTGACATGCCAATGCTCATATGATGAGTATGATTATAACAGAATTCAGCATGATGTAACCAATGATCCCACAAAGCTTGAGTGTCATGGCAAAAATGACGACAATAGACTTTCAACCATTTATTGACACGCTCCGTTTGGCCATCGGTTTGGGGATGATATGCTGTGCTAGGAGTCAAAATTGTTTGAGAAATTCGTTTGGGGATGATATGCCGTGCTAGGAGTCAAAATGGTTTGGGGATGATATAACTGACGCACATATGATAAATTCGCTTAAGAAATCCTGACATATAAGGCTGGGTCCTAAAATTAGAAGAGATTTCAGCTCATTAAAACTTTGATCGGTGATGGAGTCCTAAAAGAAAGCTTCCTTTTTGAGCCTATCTGTCAATGGAGCCACACATGAGCATAATTCTTGATGAACCTTCTATAGAAGGATAACAACCTAGGGAATCCTCTCAAAGAGGTTGCATTCGTAGGCCATTCTTTGACACATTTTACCTTGTTGGGGTCAACTCTAATCCCTTGTTCTCCCACAACATGACCTAAGTATTCAACTTCATCTTCCATGAAAGAACACTTTGTCATCTTGGCAAAGAGTGTGTCTTCGTAAAGTGTCAAAGATCTCTATCATATGCTTCAAATGCTCATCCTTGGATTTACTATAGATTAGGATATCATCAAAGAAAACAAGAACTGTTTTGAACAAGAAGGGCTGCAATATTTTATTCATAAGGGCTTGGAAAGTAGCAAGTGCATTGGAAAGTCCAAATGGCATAACCAAGAAGTGATATAATCCTCTTTCAGTTTTAAAGGTTGTTTTCAACTCATCTCCTTCCTTCATTTGGATTTGAGGATAACCCGATCAAAGATCTATTTTGGTGAAGACCTTTGCATCTTTAAGCTCATCGAGAAGATCATCAATTTGGGGAATAGGACACCTAATTCTTGACCGTTGGCTTGTTCAAATCCTGATAATCAATACACATGTGAAATGATCCATCCTTCTTTTTTACTAAGAGCACAAGAGAGGCAAATGGTGATTGACTTTGTTGAATTAAACCCATTTGCAGCAATTCATTAAATTTAGGCTCTACTTCTTCCCTTTCAAACTTGGACAAGCGATAGGAAGGCTTGTTGATGGGTTTTGTATTGGGCAACAAGTCAATAGGATGGTGAACCTCTCGCTTTGGAGGTAAGGATGATGGTGGTTGAAATAAATCCTTGTACTCCTCCAATAGCTCTTCTAATCTTAGATCCCTTTCCTTTGAAGGAGAAGATGACTAATTTGTTGATTGACCTTTATCTACTTTCGCAAGCAAAAGAGTGAAGATGCATGATTTTGCATTGATTTCTTTTCGCAACTTCTTCATGGAAATGAGTTCTATTTGTTTGTGGTCTATGCCTTTCAACTCTATGTCTTGTCCTTGCCAATTAAATTCCATTAGCATTTGTTCCAAGTCCAATGTAAATTTACCAAGTGTTTTCAGCCAATTACAACCAATGACAATGTCAATAGGCCCCATATCCAAAGTGATCAAATCCACTTTATTGTGCTTTATTGTGCAAGAAGGTGATAACTCAATTGAGGTACATGGACACACTTGTTTACTAGACTCATATGCACCATTGGCAACTTGTATCCGCAAGGAAGAATCCATATCAATGGGTAGCAACTTTAGCCCATTCAAAGATTTGGTGTTGACAAAGCTATGAGTGCTATCCATATCCACTAGAATATGTGCAGCCTTGCCATTAATGAAACCTTTGAGTCTAAGTGTATTTTTCCCTTTCCAACCAGTGCCTGCATCATGTGAGATGTATATAAGGAAACATGAGAATCATGATTACCACTTGGATCAAAAGGAAATCCATCAATGGGATCATAGAATTCTTCGTTGGTGGTATGCTCCTTTTCATGAATCTCTTCAACCATTGGGTATGCATCAACATGTAGTAAATGTCCCTCGATCTTCTTCTTCTTCAACTTCCACTTCTTGAGTAATCACCATGTTGATTTTTGAGCTCTTAGCTTTACACTTCAGCTTATGATCTTGTGACCAATTCTCCCCACACTTAAAGCATAATCCTTTTGCATGCATTTCCCAAAGCTTGTTCTGAGGAAGGAAGTTGTTGTTAGAACTATTTTGGGACACTTTAGGAGCATTTTCAGTTCTTGGAAAACTACTTCTTGGCTTAGCCACATTTATGAAATTTTGCCCCTGTTTTGATACAAAATTTTCACTCTGTTTCAAGGCATAAATAGTGGGAAATGTTGGGACTTTGCTGTTATAACTATTTGGATTGTTATAACCTCTATTTTCTTGTCTAAAAGAGTCTCTTGATTGGCTGAAAACTTGCCCATACTTTGTAGGTTGATTGGAAACATTATTACCCATACTTCTTTGCTGAAAATTTTGTGCATCCCTTTTGTACATCAAAGAGTATTTTTCAGCCAATTGTATGGCCTCATGTAATGTTTTTGGTTGTTCAGCTCCTACCTCCGATGATAGGGAAGGGTGAAGACCAAAAATGTATTTATTCAACTTAACAAAATTTGAAATACCTTCAACATACATGGAAAGATTCAAGTGGGCATTGGAATAGTCTCTAACTGACATTCTCCTTTGAGCGCAGGCATACCATCTTCTTTGAAGTCTTTCTTTTTCCAAAGGAGACACAAAGACATCAATCATCACTTTCTTAAACTCCTCCCAAGAGTCAAAACTTTGCCCAATATTTTGCATGTAACACCACCAAGTATGGGCATTGTAATATATATCAAATATTTATTTTTTCCCTCTCCCGGCGGCGCGTCGTGCTGGAAGGGGGGAAGGGGATAGAGGAGCCAGCAAGCTCCTCGCTGGAGATTGCTCGGCTTCACAGCCATGCGAATGGACACGTTGAGGGGGGGAGGATTCCCTCCCCTCCCCTATAAGATTGAGGGAGGGCCGCAGGCTACCGGAAAAAGGAAGATAGGACAGAATATGAAGTTAATGCTGCTGTCGCCTGACGCCAAAACGTCGTCTATCTGTTGTGAGGGAGGGAGTGCCGCCATAACGCCGTGGTGAACGCTGAGGGAGAGAGAGAAGGATAAAGCCAAGCCATTGCCGCCCTCGTACAATATTGAAGGAGGGAGGGCCGCCTCGTCACCACTCCGGCCGGACGAGGCTCTTAAGCCGCCGCTGCCGCCTTCGTAGCCATCGGATGGCTGGTTCCCCTTCCCCTCCTGCCACGTGTATGCTAAAGCTCTAAAGCTTCTAAGTGGCCCTAAGCCCCCTTTCCCTTGGAACCACACACCCCCCCGGCTTTTTTAACCCTTAACCTCTTCCCGTGGAGCCACTAAACCCCACCCCGTGTTTAAGCCACCTTAGCCCCCTCTCCCCTTGGCCTCAAAAACCACTAACCCCCCCTCCATGCTTTATAAGCCTTAAGGCATTTCTCCCTTAAGCCCCTTCCCTTGGATGGAACCCCCCAAAGAACTAAGGCTTGAAAAGTTTTATCCACCTTAATCCCCATGTTTAACTTATTACCCCCTTCTTGTGCTTTTTACCCCCTTTCACCCTTCCCCTTTTCCCTTGGTTTGGAACTTACCCCTGTGTGTCCAAAAATCCCTTCAACATCCCATTTTTTATACCTTTTGCAATGCACCATGCTAGTGTATTGCAGATCTAGAATATTTTTCTTGCATGGGGTTAGTCTAATACACTTTTAATACCTTTTGCAATGCTCCAATAATATGTTCACATGGGGGTGGGAGAAAATCCACAAGTTGATATAAGTGTAGAAGAGTGAAGAGTAACATGGACTACTTTGGCTTGATTGATAAGGGTAGGTGTTGCATGAATATTAAAAGTTGAAGGACAAGGAAATAATAAAAATATTTGTTATCCATGTTGGGAATTGAAGATCATGTTTAACTTTAGTGGACTAAATGAGATTAAGAATGCTTCGTTTGATCCATGTACTAAATAGTCAAAATGAAAGAGTCATCCTAGTTTTAATAAATAAATTTGGAAACATTAAAAATTTTGATAGAGTCATTTAAAAATGCATGCAATAATAAGAGGACCTTGTTATATTTTCTTTAAGTCTAAACTTCCATTAGACAATACATGTATCTAGTTATACTGAGAGAATATACAGGATTGTAAGAGGTAGAAATATTGACTATAGCAAGTCAACCTTCTCTTACATATTTTGAAACACAATGATATCAAAATATCAAAATGATTGGACTTTTGACTAACATGGGTAGTAGAGGAGAGTTGAAAATAAGACATAGTATTTAACTAGACAAGAAGTTGACGTGCCAAAGGAAATACCTAAAGTTGTTGGAGAAGCCTTGAAGACGAATGATTTCTTTTGGATACCAATGATCATGTCATGTGTTAGGCTTCTATACTTTCAATTTCATCTATTCAAAAATTTCCAATGCTTGCTAACCATATTCATTGTGTACATCTTCTATACGAATATTCCATGAGAGTAGACTCCATACTATGCTTCTCAAATGCCTCTTACACTTTTGCAAGCAATCTACTTTTTGCATACATGTATAACAATGCATTGCCAGCTAAAATACATTTTTGTAGAAACCGTTGTTTAGCAATCTCAAATTGTATTTATTGTTCGTCAACTATAGCTCATGCACTATCAGTATTTGGAAAGATGCCCTCGTTTCACATTCTTTCATGGCAATTTAGTACTTTCTTATCATGCCCATGTGGCACATATCTTGCTATTAGGGAGCTCCACAAAACCACCTCTTGGACTAGAAGTTGGTGAAAAACTTATTGTGCTACTACAAGAAAAGCACATTTCACATACCTATCAACCGATGCAATGCCATAAAAAATATCATTTTCCTAGCACCACTGGATTTTAAGGCATAAGAAAAGGTGAACATACTTTGAAGTTGCATCTATTTATAATACGTCAAGGCCTAATATCCACACGCATATTGTATATATCCTCCAATTCAAGCATTTCATGACACTATACTCCAAATTATTTTGTGTTTGAAAGTGATTCATTTAGCACACATATTCCTAAATTTTTTACTATATAAATGTTTTTTTCCTAGCAAAACCAATATGAGAATGTCAACAAGAAATTTGCTGCCCGTATGAATATCTTTTTTCGTAGCATAAGACTTTAGTTGCCATGTACTAATATGCCCTTCTCAATTTCACATATGCTACCACAAGATTTAAAATATTGGGGAAAGGCCCTACCAACATGTAGCCAACAAACCATGCTCTACACAACATAAACGTTTTCTCAAACCACTTCATAAACTATATGAAGTTTACTACCTAGTCAGTTAGAGAGGAAATATATGCTCTAAATTTTCAAACACAATTCAATGCATCATTGGAGCAAAGATACTCACTAAAAGAATTAAGTAGTCCAGCCCTGAGTAGGAAAGTACCTAGCATTCCCAACCTGGTTTTACAGGTTGCCTTCATTTGCAACATGCACGCTATACATGGCAGTATTGCAGAAGCACATGGTACAAGAAAAAAAGAAGAAGTGAAATGATAGAACAACAATACAAAAAATTGGCATGGAAATAAGACCTTGGTTGTTTCAGTGGTGAAAAATAGAAAGACCAGAATATATGACAGTAAATGTAAGAAACCATCACTCTCTAATCTCAATACAAATACACATGCATCAAAGGTGAGGTGAGATATGGCCATGCTCTTCATCATCAATATCCCACTATTATTCTTTCCAAAAAGGCTATTGTTAAGACATCCGATGGCCTAATAAGGTGTGTGATCCCTTTTCTGTATTGAAGCATTCAAGCTTAAAAGTTACAAAATATAAAGATTGTCAAAAGCCATTAGAGATGCTCAAAAGATACATGTATTTCTTTTGGCTAATAAGGTGTGATGGCCTAATAAACTGCGTGATCCACAATAAACTAATTTTGTATATCTTTTGGCTCTCAATTTTCTCATGTGTTTGCCCACAAGCCCTCTTCATGTCAAGAAACTGCCCCATGTTATTCAAACGACTGTCAACATTGGACCTACTAGAAGGTTGATGGACGCAATAATGGACTTCACCTACTTCATATGCGTTGTCACATCTAGTAGTAGTGCAGCCCCTACCCCATTATTAGCCCTCAATTATACAGAGTCTGAAATGTGTACTTGCGCCCTTGACAAAATCAAAAGAGAAATCTCTTCTCTCTTTCCTTCTTTTAATGTGAAGGTTCAATCACAAAGTATTTTGAGGTTCATAGAAAAAGATGCTATTGGGCTTCAAAAAGTTTTCCCAACACAGGCTTCAAAAATTTGTATTTCTAAGGAGCTTGTACCCCCACTTTGAAGACATGCTCTCTTCTCCTCATCTTTCTACATGTTGCAAGCACTTCTCTTACAACCTATCTAGACACTAGATCATATTTGAGCATTCTTATTGGCCCAAATGATGCTTATGTTAATGCCCTGATTGTTAGATATGCTCAATGCCCCACCCTCATAAACTACCACCAATGATCCATGATGATCAAAGTTGTAAGACCCCCATTATGAGGAGAAGCCATATGTGAGCCCAGATATTGGTTAAGTCCAGGCTTGTATGTCAAATGAGGTCTATGGGACCGGATGGCACAAAGGTGACCATTGTGGGTCTAATCTTTGGGTTAGATGGAGTAGTCAAGTTGGTAGCAACTCGAGGCACATTGCATCAATTTGCGGTGTAAGGGAGTTATCAGGGACCCTTATGCAATGCCCCCAGCCCAACAGTAAAGAAAATATTCCCTGGAATACTTCCTAGCTGATTACTAGAGGCCCCTAATAATTGCATTGTTTGAATAATTGCAGGATAATTTTTTGTGTGGAAGCATTGTTTGAATAATTGCATTACATGGTTTTAATTTGCAAACTCTATGAATGATTGGGCACAAAATTCTATTTTCAAGCATTTTTTTTGTTAGAACACAATGCATGGAAAAACACATTCATATGAAAAAATCTGTTTTGAGGACTCAAGGACTAAAGGAAAAGGTCGTAATGTTGATCCTTTGCTTTGGACGTTCCCCATGTGACTTGTAATTCACATGTTTCCAATGCAGATGATATGTCTCTTCATATGCAAAATTTGTTCAACGTTTAGCACCCTACAAAAGCTAAAAGTTATCCACTCATATCATGGACATTTAAGTGGAGTATTGCTACATAGGACACTTGTATTCTTTGTGAAGATGGTGGAGACTCGCTATGCTGTGACTACTGTCCCTCTACCTATTACACCTCCTGAGCAATAGCACTCGTCTTCGAGAGAAGTATGAAGCTCATACAATTACAACACTCAAGTGTGTGTATCGTTCAATGAAACAATATTCAAATGGAAGATATTGTAGTTGATGCTTCTCTGTTCGATATTTTACAAGCCAATCCATCCTCTACGCGAGAAACTAGCTATTGCAATGAGATTCATCAACTCTGAATAGTGGGTATCATCCCTGGAACTACGCACATGATGAAAGAGGGAGAGGGCACATACTCCAAGGAAATCTAATGGCGAATCATGCCAAATACAATGCAAGAGATGATCAAGGCCAATGTAATGATGAACCCTTCTAGATAAGGATGTTTGTGAGCATCGAGTACTTCAAGGAATGTGCCAGCCACAAGAACAAGTTGCTCAAATTCTTTGTTTGGAGCTATGACGAGGGAGTTGGGACGAGGGTTATGAAAAAGATGTCTCGATGAAAGGCCACAAGATGATCCTTCCTCAGACAAGTCCCATGACTTGCAACAAGTGCGGAAAGCAACATTCTAAAGTGTTGTCAAAGCAAACCACATATCAGATTACGTTGACACGAGAGACATTTTCAGCTACAAAATCAATGATAGTTGTATCTACTACCTTCGCAATCCCTTTGTCAAAAATCCATAGAAGAGGGTGAATCTATCATGCCTTACCTGTCCAAAGATATTGAAGGAGCTGCGCATGAATGAAGTCATCTGCTTGATTAAGTGCAAGCTGATGGCAATTTAACAAAGATGCATGCTCTATAAGGAAACTCTCTGAAGAGGACATCGATCACCTCATTCAAACTCTGGAAAAACAAGGATTCGCCCCTTGAAACCTCCTCAAAGGATGGATTCTCAAGTTACAACTAAGATTAGAAGGATATTGTTCTGACGCGAGAGAGAGAACGAGAGAGGGGTGGTCGATGAGGACGTCAAGTGTATGAAGGATTGCTATTTAGTTGGTTGGTTCCGATGGAAATAGAGAAAGGGGGAGAGGCAAGCAATGGTGTTGCTAATTCTGGTGGGATCATCAACAAGACTCAAGTTAAGATGGTGCGAGTGGATGTGGTGCTGCGAGCAGCCTCAACTGTCCTCACCCTCACTTTTCTCATCGCCTCCGACATGATGCAGATTTGGCGGCCGTTGAAGATGCGTAAAGGTGGCAAAAAGCATTCGATTAAAGCTACCTTTAATCATTCAAACTTTAAAGCTTTAAGTTAAAAAGCCCATCATTTTTTCTAAGAACGCTTGCTTTCAAATAAGACCAAATAAGAAAAAACCTCTCAATGTGGGGAAGAAAAATCTATATAAGTGTAATATATATAAAGTATTTATTTATTTATTTTCTCTCTTGCGTGGCAACGCGTCGTGCTGGAAGGGGGAAGGGGACAGAGGAGCCAGCACGCTCCTCGCTGGAGCTTGGTCAGCTCCACGGGCAGGCAAATGGACACGTCGAGGGGGGAGGATTCCCTCCCCTCCCCTATATAAATGAGGGGGGAGGTCGTGAGGGGGAGACCGTGAGGGAGAGAAGAAGGTTGTGGCGGCGACTGTGGGAGGTCCATTGTGTGGAGGAAGGGAGAGAGTGAACGGTGCTGCTGCACGGTGTGGAGGGAAGGAGAAGGGAGCTGCGTCGCGACATCTACCACCGAGTCCAAATGGCGCCTGCTATCATGAGGTTTGACCGCCATCATCAAGCTCCAGATTGCCACGTGCTGCAGCCCATAAGCCTTAGAAGCTTCTAAGGGGGCTCTTTAAGCCCCCTTTCACCCCCCTCATATCCCTTTTATCCTTTCACCCCCTCATATGACTAGAATCCTTTACACCCCCCCCCCCCCCCCCCCCCCCCCCCCCGGTTTTTAAACCCTTAAGCCCCTTCCTCTACCTTCATAAATCCTTTCACCCCCCCTCCCGATTTTATCCCCTTAGAATCCTTTCACCCCCGGTCTTAAACCCTTAACCCCTTTCCGTGGGGCCATTAAACCCCCACACCCCTTGGCCTCATAAACCACAAATCCCCTCCCCCCCCCGGTGCCTAAGTCTATAAGTCCCTTCTTGTGTTTGAAACCCCATGTTTCACCCCCTCATATTCTTTTTTTTTAACACACACCCCTAAGCCCTTTTTAATCCTCCCATGTCCCCTTTTTTTTTCTTACACACCCTTTTCCTTCCCCGTGCTATAAGCCTTCACCCTTCACCTTTCCCCTTCACCCCGGGTTAAAATCCCTAAAGCCTTTACTACTCCATGTCCCAAAACCTCTCCAAAAATCCCCCTTCCTATACCTTTTACCCCCAAGCCCAAAGATCTCCCAAGGCCCTTCATAAGTTTTTTTTGAAACCACACTCACACACACTATTTTCACCGCGTATGAATCCCTATAAGGCCTTTTTCTTTTACGCTTTATAAACATTTCCCTCTCCAAAGAAGCTAAGACCTTAAAGGTCTTATTACCCCCTTCTCGTGGTCAATTCCTTAACGACTCCTTGCCTCGAAAGAAAGAAGAAGAGTATTGAAGTGGTGGTGGAATTCCGAAAAGGAGTGTAAGGCTGACTTCACGTTCGAAGGATTACAATTGCGATGCTACCTAAGAAAGTCCAAGGAGTAGCTGCGGGAGGGTCATCTCCCGCTATCCATGTGGATATCTCACCCCAAAACCAGGTTTTTCCTTCTTGGTTTTATGTCGGTTTTAATTCAATCATACAAGATGAATTGTTAGGGACAAGATATATTTTGTCCTAGTTATTTACGATGAAGGGATTTAGTTTAATTGAACATGCAAAATGGATAATGTATAAAACATAGTTTTCCTTCAAATAGCATTATGCATTGAAATGAATTAGGAGCAAGATTATTTATCCACTAAAGTAGTATATTTCGGCTAAATCTTGAAGGTATAAAAACTGCATCTTGCACCATTCACCCTATTTTTTTTTACAACGAATCATCATAGAAGATGAAATTCATGAAAGGTTTCTTATGTTGCTTAAACTCTAGGAAATTATCATTGCTAACTGCATATCTTGGCAAGGAAAAGATTGTTTATTTGGCATGAGTTTTTTTCGCAAGGAAAAAGGAAGATTAGTTGAATTTGCCTAACCTCAAAGCAATAAAGTTTAGGGCTGAAAAATCAATTGACACATAGATAACAAATTGTACCAAGGTGATCTCGATATTACCTTCTAAAATTTAACCGAGTTAATATAAACTTAGAAATTCCTATGCTGCAAAATATGCATTGGGAACGATTTAAAATCCCAGAAACGTTTATACCTTAAATACTTGCCCACCTTCCTTGATTGTAGGGTCAATAAATCGTAACGTAAAATAACTCGATTTGTCCCTGAGGTTCTTAAAGAAAATAATAAAAGGAGACCCTAAGTCTGACAAACGTTAGCTTAAAGAAACCGAAACGGATTGCTTTATCACATATTATGATGCAGGACTTGCGATTGATTCACAAGAGGAAAGGTTAAATACCCTCAACAAGGATGGCGGATCCTTACGCAAGTTATCTTGCAAAAGGATATATTCTTTGATATCCTTCTAAGTAAGGAAGGTTAAAAACCGGAAACTAAAGTATCCAGTGAACTTTAGGGTTGACCAAGTTGGGTTAATAGGGTACGCCCTAACCTAGAATATAAGGGATCTTGCCAAGTTGCAAGGTACCCCGAATCGAGTGCTAGATGTATTCAAAAGGAAAGACTCCTTCCTTAGCAGTTTGCCAACAACAAGATCGATTAACGGAAATGTTTGTGCTTGCTAGAGATTTTAGAGCAATGTTTGATTTATGAAGTACAAATTAAATGAATATCTATACTTCAGGTTGAAGGCCTGAAGGGAGAAGCAGCTTCAGTTACCCCCGACTGCCTGCCTGACCCTAACCAAGGGGGTTGTTGACCGCGCTGGGAATGTGGACCGAAACTGCCACGAGAGGTCTCTCCGTTGAGCACTACTTGGAGCAGGAGGACGCTTGGGTGCGAGGGGGGCTCTGGGTGTAAATCCCTCGCCTTTCGGGTCCTGCACAAGAGGCTAATGTGACTCGGGATTGGATCTCGAGGCCCGCATACTAGTCTATGGGTGGAAGCTTGGAATAGTGATCCCTGTGGATTACTGGATAGCCTTCGGGCGGATTATGGACAAGCCTACGGATGGAACTCCTTGTATTTCAAAAATAAATATGATGATGTATTAACAAAGAACTTATCTGATATTGTTTTTCTATGTCACGTGATAAGATTACATGAAGGAACCAGTGCTTAACGGATTAATTAAAGAAGCTGATTGTTACATGTCGAACTAACGTGTTAGATAATTACCTAATTAAAACAAGCCAAGGAAAGTGCGGAGGATGGGCCATGGGTTCGTCCTACGGTTGGGTGGTCCCGGTTGGCTGGGAACTTTTCTCAAATTTCGAAGAACAGCGGAATGATTGTCAAAGGACACGAGCAATGAAAGTGATGACCTGGAGTTATGTTTTAACCGATTTACGCTATTTTAGGGGAACGGATGGGACTATGCCTTAATTGCAGAGAGGTTGAGCTTTGCATCCCTCTCGTTTCCCATTCTCCTTGAACCAAGTGCAGCATGAATCCTCTTCGAACTTGGCGTTTCTGCGTAAAGTAGTTCGCTTGGGTCCGACTTGCTGTTAGAAAATGACCAATCGGGAAAACCCTAATTCCGGTCGATCCTAAGTGGAAAACGGTCAGAATACTTTCGCTACGTGGCAGACATGGAAAACCCTAGATCGCAAACCCTGTAGCATTCCATGGGAGTGCCGGGCAGAGCTTTCTAGACATCCTTTCCGATGGACTGCTAAGACGTGTCCTAGATGATACTAGTGGACACCTTACAATAAGAGGATGAGTATGAGGGGTTTTGGGGACACACACTACTTGATCTCTCCAAGAAGACCATAAAGGCTCTTGAGTTGAGCTTAATGCTCCTCGTCTCTTTGGAGCTTTTCCAACAAGTTTGAGAGAAGGGCCATCAAAATCAAGTGTGTAAGGCTAGAGGTTGAGCTTGTATCCCTCGCCTTCTTCGAAGACCACCATCGAATTTTGGAGAGAAGGCTTGAGGTCGAGCTTTAATCCCCTTGTCTACATCAAAGTTTCCAACATCGGAGCCGCTATGAAGATTTGAGCTTTAAGCTTCTTGCCTACTTTTGAAGATCATCTTCCAGTTCCATGAAGCAGCTTTTGAGTTTGAGCTTAGTGCTCCTCGCCTTCCTCGAGTTGCACCTTTTTCTCTTCTTTCTCAGATTCTTTTTTATCATATCCGAAAGTCTTTTAAACATGTACTTTGCCTATATCTTTATTCAATACTTTATTTTCTCATTCCGCTTGAATCTAAAATCTTTTGGATAATTATTTTATGTTGAGTTCTACCATCTCAAAATGTCCCTATGGCAAACGGGTTTCAGAATCACCTGTGCGAATCCTTTGTGACAACTGGTAAACTCGACATGAAAGCATCGCTTTTGATTATCGAGATGGGAGAGTCTTCGATGAATCCATCTTCTTCATCGACTACTTCTTCCTTTTTGACTGATGAGATAAAGTCCTTATTACAAACTCTTTCTTCAGCCATTATGATGCAGAATCAGCAGATGCAATTTTCCATGCAGTAACAACAACAGTTGTATCAACAAAAATTGGATGAACAATGACTATTGGATCAAGAACAAGAATATACGCATGGTGCAACCAAGGTGATCGAGGCTGTGGTTAGTGAGCGTAAATTATTTCATGGGAAAAACTTTTTAGCCTACCTTAAAGACTTTGAAATCCAAATGCGCTTCTTCAGAGTTCTGATCAACTAGAGCAACTATTTCTTAGAGCTTGTCACGCCTGCTTTGCGGGTTAGAGTGACACATTTATTCATGCAAGTCTCCAACTAGAATATTTTGAAAAAAGCACTTAAAGATGAATATTTTTTGGAGGATTATGGTATTATACGCGAAGGACATTTAGAGAATGGGACTATCAGCTCAACAAAAGACTTCTTGCTTTCTGGAGAGTGATACAACCAGTTGGATTCACTAGAGCAAAGAGATCTAAACTCATAGAAAGTGGAGTTATTCTTGCAAGTGGATGATCCTACACTTCAGGATGAGTTGGGAGAGTTCCTCAAAGACCGTACGTAGCCTATGGGATGGAAGACAGATTGGCACGATACTTTCAATGTGGTCTCTACACTGACAAAGAGGCAAAGATGGAAGGCTCGCTTGTAGAATGGCATGTAGTCACCACCAGCGATGTCTTCTCCTACCATGACTTCTCCTACTTCTCCTATTGGACCATCCATTACTTCTCTTTTTTCTCAGCTTGTGTGTATGCATGTTCCTGTTTCCATTGCCAAACCAACTATAATACCTACTGTCGAATATATGATGGAGGGGATTTTCAAAAACTTAAAAGACCTACAAAACAATATGACTAGAATGGAGCAACAGCCAGCTCCAGTTTTAGGCCCATCTTCATCTACCCCTACAAATTCTTTCAGGATGGTGAAATCTCAAGGAGTGGAAGTACTTGTTGAGGAGAAGCAGAGAAGAGATGATGATCAATCTGAAGGTTCCAAGAGGGTGACTAGGAGGAGTGATCTAGTTTCTTAGCCTTCTTATTAAGAACCATAGTAGATTCCAGTTGATATTTAGAAGCTGGAAGTACAAGAAGATAAAGAAACCCCAAAGACAAAATATTCAAAGCCAAAAAAGTAATCTAGATTCAAGCTGCTTCCCTGACATTGAGATTCCTACGAGCTTGAAGAAGAGTTAGGAGATTGATTCTGATGAGGGGAGGTTAGTGATGGTCTTTATGATGGGCTATTATACTCAGATACTATGGAGGATATTTCAACATTACTGAAAATTGAAAATCAGGAGTTGTTATAGGTCTTACTTTTCAATTCTCTAGCGATGAATTATGAAATTGTTGGTTTCATGCTACAAGAAAATTTGGGTGCTGAAAATTCTCAGCAAAAAGTGTTCTTTACTGAAATATTTTAGCAAAAAGATTTATAGAGTCTTCATTTATAGCAGTAGACAGAGGATTTACAACTGAAGAAAGTTGTGAGTCTCCATGTTGGGCTATTTCTATGCAGGCTGAAAAAGATATGGTTGATTTTTGTCATTCAGAAGAGTTTGGTACTATTCGGACACATCAAAATTTGTGTTTACCAGGGTATTTACAACAAAAGAAAAAATTTGCGGGTTGTAGTAAAGAAGCCAGAGTACAGTGAGAATATAAAGCAATTGACAAAAATGTTGAATTACCTTTAGACAATGATAAGGATTTGCAAATTTTTATGCCATTTATGGAGATGGATATGGATATAAACGTCAATGTGGACAAAGCACAAACAAGACTTGCTCCATTGAAGGAGGCAAGAGAGTTTGGAGTCACGGGATTGTCTGATGATCAATCAGCTAAAGAAGATTTGGATGTGGTGATGATCTATGAAAACTTACCTTCTCTGACTCATCCATGTAATCGAGGAGGATGCTACGATAACCTATGTCAACTTATTTACTTCTCATATTATCTAGATGATTTCCCATATGTTCTAAGTGGGAACAATGTTACTAGTGGTAAACAAGTTGGCACATGCCGGAGGATGTGTAGGTTTGGAGGGGTGGGTCTCGTGACAGTGCACGTCTACCACTACAAATCTAAAGGTGGAGTTTTTCGGCAAGAATTTGAAGACATTAGTCAACTTCATTAGAGATTTATTTTTGTTGTGTGTCTTTTTGCATGACGCACGACTACAAGTAGTTAGGCTATGTACATTTTATTCACTGCATTCATAAAATTTTGTGTGTAAGCATCATTTGAATGGTTGCATCACATGGTATTCATTTGCAAGATACATGAATTATTGGGCACAAAATTCTCTTTCAAAGCATATTTTTCGTTAGGGGATGATGCTATCACGGAAATTGAAGATGAAGATGAGAAAGCCATAGCTATAGCCTACATGCGCATGACTATCACTGCCCAGCAAACACATACATTTGATGCATTGATCGATGAGGGAGTTGACTTTAATATCTTGAATCGTGATCATTGGATTCAAATTGGTAGACGGAAATTGCAGCCCACTCATGCTGAACTCAGCCCATTTGGGGACAATCATATGCAATTTTGGGAAAGGGCAACGTTGTAGTATCTATCAAGTCAGAAAGTATACCAATGATCTTTTATGTGTTGTCGAATGCAAAGGATGCAGCTATGAAATTGTTGTTAAGACATACGTTTGAAAAGCAAACACTTTGTGACATCGACTAATCTAGTCATCGACAATATACATATAGTCATGGCTTTTAGCAAGGGTAGTGTGGCTCCATCAAAGCCTAGAAAGCCACCAGTAGAGTGACCCACTACCAAGCCTAAGGAGGGGGTCGTCACTTGTCACAACCCACCATACCTCAAAGCCGGAAAACCATTGAAATAAAAGCTTAGGTCTATGCACCACAGTTCAAATGGATGACTAAACATTAAGGGTTGCTACCTAGAAGTGCACAATCATGACCTCGCAAGCCTAGGAACTCGTATTCCAAATCTAGGAGGCAAAGAAGAGACTTTAGGCAAAGACGAATGTCAAGCCGCAATGGGTTCCCAAAACCTTATTGAAAGCACAAGGCCACTGCAAAGGTAACACCTTGATTTGGGTACCTAAAGAAAAGATGGCCAAGGATCCTACTCAAAGGTAACTCTCTAACTCGACCACACCAAGCCTTGTGGTAGAAAAAGCACCAATGGCACAAACAATTCAGGCTGCAAAACACATCGAGCCTCAAACGCATAAGCCAACAAAGCCTAAATGGATCCATTGACCAAAACCACAGCCTAGTACTGAAAAATTCCCTCAACTTATTCCTACTAGTGCCCCTAAGACCTCACAAGCCTCTAGTAGCATGGCACCCGCAACTCCGACTAAGCACATTGCACAAGAAGCCCAACCACATCCTCAAGAGCAACTATAGCCACAACCATCAGCTATCAAATTATCTAGTTCCAATCAAATCCCAAACACCTACAGTCCTTTGACCCTCTTAGGAACAAATATCAATTCTCACTTTGGGCATGGACTTTGTTGAAAATATGAGGGATGACTTGGTCACCTTCCTTTGATGGTTTGGACGCCACATTTACCACACTTGCTAAAAGCTATGATCGAATAGACCTAGGTCTTTTGGACGAGTCTTTACCAACAGAGGTATGCATGCTTTTTTTCTCCTGGGGGGAATCTAAATTCGTATTTATTAAGGCCCCCTAGGTAGCCAAGGAATCAATTGCCACCAAGATATCTCAAGAACATGCACAAAAACAATACCTCATAATGCCTTATGACAAGAGCACAATCCTTACCACTAACCAAGAAATGGACGAGTTGAAATGGCTTCTTGACAATGACTCCTCTTTCTTGAGGAAATGGTATGCTCTTTGAATTCAATGGGAGCAAGAGAGCTACCAAATCATGACCAGTGCAGAGTAAAGATGTGTAATCAAAACCTCAGAGTATGACCCCACTTATGTAGCTCCAACTTCCTATAGGGTGTTGACCACCATTTGTAACCAACACCTGGAAGAGCACCTCTAGACTGACCTATATTAAGATCTAATTTTGATTGAGGAGGAGTTACACATTGCCAATCAAATCAACTTCGGTGACCTCCTCACACATGTTCTCACATACATCACTCAAGTAGGCATCTGTCCATTTGACATGGACCACTATGGTAATCTAGAATATAATTCTAAATTCTATGATTGGCTCACGCAAAAGTAAAACACCACAAGCACGCAATGAATTCCCTTAACCTCTCAAACCTTAATCCTAGGAAGGATTCTTCTCAATTCCAAAGGGGAGGGGTAAAGGTGAATCGAACATGTAAGGTGAATGAAACATGCAAGGAAAAAAGCCTCAATCAATACCCAAAAGAAAAAAATAATGGATGCAAATCAAATTGTGATTGAGGAAAAGTGTCATAATTTTTTTGGAATAAATGGACTACTTGAAGGGAGTTTCTCTTTTTGTACTAAAGCATTTTATTCTTTCCATAAAAGCATAATTAATTCCTACTTACCTTTTAGCAAGAAATTATCTTAAGGAAACTAATGGTGAACTATGGTATCATGGCAAGAACTCAAAATGGGAACACAACAAGATTGGGCCCATCAGCTTCCATTCATAGAAGAAGAAAGGGAAAAGTACCACATCTCCCTCAATAATCGTGCCTCCAACAAACTAAAGTTCAGAACTATCCACAACATTGAAGAAGTCATGGCCAAGGAGGAGGTTGCCAAAAGAGTTGTAGAACATTTCAATCTTGCTAAATATATCAAGAAATTCAGGCAACAGACCGACCACACTAAGTGTGTAGAGTTCTTGAGAACCTACAATCCTAACAGAGAATGTGGCAATGTGACAATTGGAAGAGGAGAAGGAGCCAAGCAGGTACATGTCTAGTTGAGTAAAGTCTTAGTCGAGAAGGCACTAGGATTGGAGCAAAAAGTGGAAAGGATGCCAAAAAGGGATGTCTATGCCATACTGAATATGAAGAAGGACCGGGTTCTTACCAATGATGGCATCAATATCCAAGACATCCAAGATCCAAAAGTAAAGCTTCAAGAAAAAGTCATCCACTCCATGTTCTCTAGCCAAAGGTATAATTCACCTATGCACACAATCAGTGTGCCCATGTTGGAGAGCCTAGTATCCCATTCATTGGATACCAATGAGCCAATACATTAGCCCTAGGGAGAAAACCGGCTCATAGGGAATCCCCAGCGTCAAATGTAGGAGATGAAAGAAAGAAACCATCATCGAAATCCTTGTTCATTGGATAAGATGGTGTGATGACTGCTCTTATCCAAGAGGAGTGAAAGAGGAGTAGAATGAAGAAGGAGAAGGAGTCAATGACAAGTTGGCTCCCCACCATGAACGAGAGAAATCCAGTGAAAGAACACTACGTGACAAAGAGGAGGAAAAGGAAACACAATCTAGCCATGGAAGGGCTAAGAAAGCAAAGAAAAAGGCTCCATAGGCGAAGTAAGAAGAAGAAAGAAGGAAAAAGGAGAAGACCGACCAACTTAGAAAAGGCTAAGAAAGAATCTAAGAAAGCAAAGGAAGAAAGAAAAAAGGAGCAAAAGGAGGAGTCAAAGAGATCAAAAGGAGAATCAAAGAGAACCAAACGGAGAGAAGGAGGAAGGCAGTTTGAAAGAGAGGAAGAATTGAGAAGGAAGGAAGAAGAGGACATTATGCTAACAATGCACATGTCAATAGAACAACAATGCAAACAAGACGAGTTGGGTGCCATAAGCCCACCACAAGAAGAAGGGCCAAGCTCAAGTGCCCAAGTGATATTATGCCACCTCTAGTGAAAGAAGGCAAGGGCAAGGGCCTAATGGATCACATCGCTACTCTCCTAGTGCCCGCCACCCCAGTCACTACACCCACCCAAGGCTCTTCTACTGTGGTGAATGCTAGCAATCTTGTGGCTTGGGTGCTATTTCTGGTCAATAAAGAGACACACAACTGGAGATGTGAAATCCAAATGGGACCCCAAATGGCAGAAGATAGAAGCATCTACAACCACTAGTCCCACCACACTTCCCTTGTCTACAAACTATGATGATTATATATAGGAACACCTGTCATAGCTAGTGGCCTGGGTGAAACAAGACAAGAAAATAGCCAACTGAGCTCGAGGCGAAAAGGGAGACAATGGCAGTCTCTCAATTAGAAAGAACCCGTCAGGTGGTCATGTATCAAAAAGAGATCAAGGTGCTAAATGAGAAGCTTGAGGCCAAGGGAGGAGAAGAAATGAGGTGGCAAGCAAAGCTTGCAGTGGAAACAAAAAGTCCCATGGGCCTACAATGCCATTATGATGGGCTGGTAGTGCTATTTAAAGGCCTGCAAAAGAAAAATAAAAAGAAACAAAATATTGCGGAGTAGCTAGTAGCAGTAGAAGAAGAGAGAAGCCGATGGCATCAAGAGCACATAGAAGATATGGAAAAGAGGATGGCCTTGGAGCTTGAGGAGCAACATTGTTTGGAAAGAGAAATCAAGGAACAAGAGAGAAGGCGGAATTAACCTACATGCATAACAAAAGCCTAGAAGAAATGAAGAAAAAAGAAGATGAATGGGTGGACAAGAATGAAGGAAGGGTGGGAGACTTAATGTGCTGGCTAGCCCTTGTAGAAGATGATAGGGTGTTAGTAGAGAGTACATCAGAGGCCACACAAGTGACATTGGAAGCCTACCAACACACCTTTCTCAACACTCTCTTGGATGCCACGTAATATAAGGAGGAGGAGGAGGTCATAAATAATTAAGGAGAAAGCTGGTGATCATCCAAAGGGCTCTAAGACATGGGCTACACGGCCCAAAGAAGTAGAGTCACTAGAGCACATGAGAGAAGAGAGGCAAAGACTGATTGAAAACATAGGGCCAAGTTTTGAAAGGGCACAACAAGATGCACCTTCTTAATAGAAGGTTATTAGGGCAAGATTTCACTTTGCAAGAATACCGCCTCCCACCACACTTTCTTCATCTCAACACCAGCAAAAGATAGCTATGCAATAGCTAGGTCCACTATGTGCATGTCCCTTTTACCATATTTTTTGCAGGGCCCTTTAAAAAAAAAAGAAATCTCACTCCATGTAGGCCACAGTCACTACACCTAGGTGTTCTCAAGTTAGGAACGCTCGCTGGCTTTGATTGACAGGCTCCATCCCTAACCCCCTATCCCAATTTGATTTCCCACTTCATGGTTAGGGAACCTTAAGGCTAGGACTTCCAAAGATGTCTCCCTAAGCTGTGCACCACACCTACAATGCTACATGAACTAGGTCATCAAGTGTGGGACAACATCAAGGCTTGCCTAAGGTGCTAACCCAGCTCCCGGTTCCACTGGTATCTGCACCATGCACTACATGGATAGGTAGATACACCCCTTAGGAAGTACATAACTTTGTCTTGCAGGTTAAGATCATGTCGTATTGACCTTAGAGTGTATGAGGAGGGATCCATCCAACACCATATTCAATTTCCAGGACCGATCCATCCATTCACCATTCTCCAAGGAGGATCTGTCCAACACCAGATTCAATTCCAAGAAGGATCCATCCAACACCATGTTCAATTTCAAAGGATAGATCCAGCCATCATCAGCATCAAGGAGGGACCCACCCTAACACCATCTTCAATTTCAAAGGGCAAAACCATCCAAAACCATCCTCAGTAAGGGCTTGTATACAAACTCAAAAATCCATGTTGCTATAACCACCCCACTTTCCAACTACTACCCATCAGTGCCATAGGACTAGCACTTGGCTATTAGGAGGGTGGTAATGTTAACCTCAGCACAAGATGTAATAAAGCTAAATTCCACAGCAAGCTTTTAAACTGAAAATACAAGAAATAGACATAAAATGCCTGGAAGCCATAGCCAAGGTAGCTTGGCAAGAAATGGTATTGCCAGTATTGGTTGAGAATCAAATGATGAGAGGTTGCAACAAGGTATGCACCCCAAGCTATGTTGGCCAAGAGTATTCACCCTCTTAGATGGTGGGAAGTTGAGACCTCAAACAATATACTTTTGTAAAATGGCAAAAAGATCCTACACATGTTACACCTCCACCTTTTATACTTACCCGAGACTAAGGCATTTATGCTAAGCATTTATGCTTTATTAGAAGCCATCCCGACTTAAAAAAACTTTGTCCTCAAAGCTAGAATTGGGACAATTAATAAAGAAAGATTACAAGAATATCTTTTAAGTGATGAATCCATGCTGAATGAAACTCCAAGCTGAAGAAGATCTCATTTATCAATGAAGTATAGATATGAAATTTGAATAGACTACTGGAAACTATCCAAAAGAGGTTGATGCACAAGAATGGCCATAACTTTAAGGAGGAATGTCCAATCATCATGATTGAGCTATAGAAATGTAGAGGACAATCCCTAGTATCCAGCCATGCCATAAAAATCCAATTTTGATGACCATAGAGAAGTTATTTTTATGACAAAAATTTTATATAGCAAGGTGTCCTGTTCAGATATTACTCTGCTTCCTCCAAAAGACATGGAAAAGAGTCAAGATATGATGATTGTTTCCAAGTAGACTCCTCCATAGGAAAATCTCTCCATTTAATAAGGTACTCTAGCAGCAAATGGTTCCTTAAAATCTTTTCTCTTTTGCCAATAACCTTTTCAGGCTCATAAATGATAACCCCATATTCATCCATGGGACATAACTCCTCTAAAACCTTTATGGATGGACCCACATATCTCTTAAGTTGGGAAACGTGAAAGGTAGAATAGATCCTTGTTGAAGAAGGAAAATCAAGCTTGTTTACAAGCTCACCAACTCCTTTGAGGATTTGATAAGGCCTATAGTAACGATAAGCCAACTTATTATGACCGAATTTGAGAGAAGCATACCTAGATTTAGGCACTTTGAGGAATACCCAGTCCCCTTCTTCAAACTCCAAAGATCTCTGCTTTTCATTAGCATAAGCCTTCATAACATCTTGTGCCTTCCGAATGTTTTCCTTGCATTGATGCAAAAGAGCTTCCATTTTCTCAACTTCAGCCTTGGCTTGTGGATTCACATCTTCATGAAAAAGGGCTGAAGATATTTGCACTTTGTATCCATAAAATGCTTCAAATGGTGACATGCCAATGCTCATATGATGGGTATGATTATAACAGAATTCGGCATGATGTAACCAATGATCCCACAAAGCTTGAGTGTCATGGCAAAAATGACGACAATAGACTTTCAACCATTTATTGACACTCTCCGTTTGGCCATCGGTTTGGGGATGATATGCTGTGCTAGGAGTCAAAATTGTTTGAGAAATTCGTTTGGGGATGATATGCCGTGTTAGGAGTCAAAATGGTTTGGGGATTATATCACTGACGCACATATGATAAATTCGCTTAAGAAATCCGGACATATAAGACTGGGTCCTAAAATTAGAAGAGATTTCAGCTCATTAAAACTTTGATCGGCGATGGAGTACCAAAAGAAAGCTTCCTTTTTGAGCCTATCTGTCAATGGAGCCACACATGAGCATAATTCTTGATGAACCTTCTATAGAAGGATAACAACCCAGGGAATCCTCTCAAAGAGGTTGCATTCGTAGGCCATTCTTTGACACATTTTACCTTGTTGGGGTCAACTCTAATCCCTTGTTCTCCCACAACATGACCTAAGTATTCAACTTCATCTTCCATGAAAGAACACTTTGTCATCTTGGCAAAGAGTGTGTCTTCGTAAAGTGTCAAAGATCTCTATCATATGCTTCAAATGCTCATCCTTGGATTTACTATAGATTAGGATATCATCAAAGAAAACAAGAACTCTTTTGAACAAGAAGGGCTGCAATATTTTATTCATAAGGGCTTGGAAAGTAGCAAGTGCATTGGAAAGTCCAAATGGCATAACCAAGAAGTGATATAATCCTCTTTCAGTTTTAAAGGTTGTTTTCAACTCATCTCCTTCCTTCATTTGGATTTGAGGATAACCCGATCAAAGATCTATTTTGGTGAAGACCTTTGCATCTTTAAGCTCATCCAGAAGATCATCAATTTGGGGAATAGGACACCTAATTCTTGACCGTTGGCTTGTTCAAATCCTGATAATCAATACACATGTGAAATGATCCATCCTTCTTTTTTACTAAGAGCACAAGAGAGGCAAATGGTGATTGACTTTGTTGAATTAAACCCATTTGCAGCAATTCATTAAATTTAGGCTCTACTTCTTCCCTTTCAAACTTGGACAAGCGATAGGAAGGCTTGTTGATGGGTTTTGTATTGGGTAACAAGTCAATAGGATGGTGAACCTCTCGCTTTGGAGGTAAGGATGATGGTGGTTGAAATAAATCCTTGTACTCCTCCAATAGCTCTTCTAATCTTAGATCCCTTTCCTTTGAAGGAGAAAATGACTAATTTGTTGATTGACCTTTATCTACTTTCGCAAGCAAAAGAGTGAAGATGCATGATTTTGCATTGATTTCTTTTCGC
This sequence comes from Lygodium microphyllum, assembly GCF_053477565.2. Classification (NCBI taxonomy): domain Eukaryota; kingdom Viridiplantae; phylum Streptophyta; class Polypodiopsida; order Schizaeales; family Lygodiaceae; genus Lygodium; species Lygodium microphyllum. The sequence goes on along the minus strand of NC_141161.1, from coordinate 117,238,698 downwards.
AACTTCTTCATGGAAATGAGTTCTATTTGTTTGTGGTCTATGCCTTTCAAATCTATGTGTTGTCCTTGCCAATTAAATTCCATTAGCATTTGTTCCAAGTCCAATGTAAATTTACCAAGTGTTTTCAGCCAATTACAACCAATGACAATGTCAATAGGCCCCATATCCAAAGTGATCAAATCCACTTTATTGTGCTTTATTGTGCAAGAAGGTGATAACTCAATTGAGGTACATGGACACACTTGTTTACTAGACTCATATGCACCGTTGGCAACTTGTATCCGCAAGGAAGAATCCATATCAATGGGTAGCAACTTTAGCCCATTCAAAGATTTGGTGTTGACAAAGCTATGAGTGCTACCCATATCCACTAGAATATGTGCAGCCTTGCCATTAATGAAACCTTTGAGTCTAAGTGTATTTTTCCCTTTGCAACCAGTGCCTGCATCATGTGAGATGTATATAAGGAAACATGAGAATCATGATTACCACTTGGATCAAAAGGAAATCCATCAATGGGATCATAGAATTCTTCGTTGGTGGTATGCTCCTTTTCATGAATCTCTTCAACCATTGGGTATGCATCAACATGTAGTAAATGTCCCTCGATCTTCTTCTTCTTCAACTTCCACTTCTTGAGTAATCACCATGTTGATTTTTGAGCTCTTAGCTTTACACTTCAGCTTATGATCTTGTGACCAATTCTCCCCACACTTAAAGCATAATCCTTTTGCGTGCATTTCCCAAAGCTTGTTGTGAGGAAGGAAGTTGTTGTTAGAACTATTTTGGGACACTCTAGGAGCATTTTCAGTTCTTGGAAAACTACTTCTTGGCTTAGCCACATTTATGAAATTTTGCCCCTGTTTTGATGCAAAATTTTCACTCTGTTTCAAGGCATAAATAGTGGGAAATGTTGGGACTTTGCTGTTATAACTATTTGGATTGTTATAACCTCTATTTTCTTGTCTAAAAGAGTCTCTTGATTGGCTGAAAACTTGCCCATACTTTGTAGGTTGATTGGAAACATTATTACCCATACTTCTTTGCTGAAAATTTTGTGCATCCCTTTTGTACATCAAAGAGTATTTTTCAGCCAATTGGATGGCCTCATGTAATGTTTTTGGTTGTTGAGCTCCTACCTCCGATGATAGGGAAGGGTGAAGACCAAAAATGTATTTATTCAACTTAACAAAATTTGAAATACCTTCAACATACATGGAAAGATTCAAGTGGGCATTGGAATAGTCTCTAACTGACATTCTCCTTTGAGCGCATGCATACCATCTTCTTTGAAGTCTTTCTTTTTCCAAAGGAGACACAAAGACATCAATCATCACTTTCTTAAACTCCTCCCAAGAGTCAAAACTTTGCCCAATATTTTGCATGTAACACCACCAAGTATGGGCATTGTAATATATATCAAATATTTATTTTTTCCCTCTCTCAACGGCGCGTCGTGCTGGAAGGGGGGAAGGGGATAGAGGAGCCAGCAAGCTCCTCGCTCGAGATTTCTCGGCTTCATAGCCATGCGAATGGACACGTTGAGGGGGGGAGGATTCCCTCCCCTCCCCTATAAGATTGAGGGAGGGCCGCAGGCTACAGGAAAAAGGAAGATAGGACAGAATATGAAGTTAATGCTGCTGTCGCCTGACGCCAAAACGTCGTCTATCTGTTGTGAGGGAGGGAGTGCCGCCATAACGCCGTGCTGAACGCTGAGGGAGAGAGAGAAGGATAAAGCCAAGCCACTGCCGCCCTCGTACAATATTGAAGGAGGGAGGGCCGCCTCGTCACCACTCTGGCCGGACGAGGCTCTTAAGCCGCCGCTGCCGCCTTCATAGCCGTCGGATGGTTGGTTCCCCTTCCCCTCGTGCCACGTGTATGCTAAAGCTCTAAAGCTTCTAAGTGGCCATAAGCCCCCTTTCCCTTAGAACCACACACCCCCCCCGGCTTTTTTAACCCTTAACATCTTCCCGTGGAGCCACTAAACCCCACCCCGTGTTTAAGCCACCTAGCCCCCTCTCCCCTTGGCCTCAAAAACCACTAACCCCCCCTCCATGCTTTATAAGCCTTAAGGCCTTTCTCCCTTAAGCCCCTTCCCTTGGATGGAACCCCCCAAAGAACTAAGGCTTGAAAATTTTTATCCACCTTAATCCCCATGTTTAACTTATTACCCCCTTCTTGTGCTTTTTACCCCCTTTCACCCTTCCCCTTTTCCCTTGGTTTGGAACTTACCCCTGTGTGTCCAAAAATCCCTTCAAGATCCCATTTTTTATACCCTTTCAAGGCCCTTCATATGTTGCGAAACCACACTCATACACTCTTTTTTTTTACCCCTATAAGGGCCTTTTTAGGCTTTCTAAACCTTTCCCTCCCGAAGAAGCTAAGACCTTAAAGGTCTTATTACTCCTTTCTCGTGGTCAATCCCTTAATGGCTCCTTGCCTCGAAAGAGAGAAGAAGAGTATCGAAGCGGCGGTGGAATTTCGAAAAGGAGTATAAAGCTGCCTTCACGTTCGAAGGATTACAACTGCGATGCCGCCTAAGAAAGTCCAAGGAGTAGCTGCGGGAGGGTCATCTCCCGGTATCCATGTGGATATCTCACCCCAAAACCAAATTTTTCCTTCTTGGTTTTATATCGGTTTTAATTCAATCATGCAAGATAAATTGTAAGGGATAAGATATATTTTTTCCTAGTTATTTACGATGAAGGAGTTTAGTTTAATTGAACATGCAAAATGGATAATGTATAAAACATAGTTTTCCTTCAAATAGCATCATGCATTGAAACCAATTATGAGCAAGATTATCTACCCACTGAAGTAGTATATTTCGGTTAAATCTTGAAGGTATAAAAACTGTATCTTGCACCATTAACCCCTATTCTTTTTACAACGAATCATCATAGAAGGTGAAATTCATGAAAGGTTTCTTACATTGCTTAAACTCTAGGAAGTTATCATTGCTAACTACATATCTTAGCAAGGAAAAGATTGTTTATTTGGCATGAGTTTTTCGCAAGGAAAAATGAAGATTAATTGAATTTACCTAACCATAAAGCAATAAAGTTTAGGACTGAAAAATCAATTGTCACATAGATAACAAATCGTGCCGAGGTGATCTCGATATTACCTTCTAAAAGTTAACCAAGTTAATATAAACTTAGAAATACCTATGCTGCGAAATATGCATTGGGAATGATTTAAAATCCAAAGAAATGTTTATACCTTAAATACTTGCCCACCTTCCCTGATTGTAGGGTCAATAAATCGTAACGTAAAAGAACTAGGGTTTTCCCCTGAGGGTCTTAAAGAAAAGAATAAAAGGAGACCCTAAGTCTGACAAACCTCAGCTTAAAGAAACTGAAACAGATTGCTTCATTGCATATTACGATGCAGGACTTGCACGACAAGTACGAAGTCATATGGTCTTGTGATTGATTCACAAGAAGAAAGGTTAAATACCCTCAACAAGGATGGCGGATCCTTACGCAAGTTATCTTGCAAAAGAATGTATTCTTTGATATCCTTCTAAGTAAGGAAGGTTAAAAATCGAAAACTAAAGTATCCAATAAACTTTAGGGTTGACCAAGTTGGGTTAATAGGGTACGCCCTAACCCAGAATATAAGGGATCTTGCCAAGTCGCAAGGTACCCTGGATTGAGTGCTAGATGCATTCAAAAGGAAAGACTCCTTCCTTAGTAGTTTGCCAACAACAAGATCGATTAACTGAAATGTTTGTGCTTGCTAGAGATTTTAGAGCACTGTTTGATTTATGAAGTGCAAATTAAATGAATATCTATACTTCAGGTTGAAGGCCTAAAGGGAGAAGCAACTTCAGTTACTCCCGACTGCCTGCCTGACCCTAACCAAGGGGGTTGTTGACCGCACCGGGAATGTGGACCGAACCCACCGCGAGAGGTCTCTCCGTTGAGCACTACTTGGAGCAGGAGGATGCTTGGGTGACAGGGGGGACTCTAGCTGTAAATCCCTGGCCTTCTGGGTCCTACACAAGAGGCTAATGTGACTCCGAATTGGATCTCGAGGCCCGCATACTAGTTTACGGGCGGAAGCTTGGAATAGTGATCCCTGTGGATTACTGGATAGCCTTCGGGCGGATTATGGACAAGCCTACGGGTGGATCTCCTTGTATTTCAAAGATAAATATGATTATAAGTTAATAAAGAACTTGTTTGATATTGTTTTTCTATGTCACATGATAAGATTATGTGGAGGAACTAGTGCTTAAGAGTTTAATTAAAGAAGCTGATTGTTACGTGTCCAACTAATGTGTTAGATAATTACCTAACTAAAACAAACCGAGGAAAGTGCGGAGGATGGACCATGGGTCCGTCCTACGGTTGGGTGGTCTCGGTTGGCTTGGAACTTTCCTCAAATCTCAAAGAACAACGGGATGATCGTCAAAGGACAAGAACAACGAAAGCGATGACCTAGAGTTATGTCTTATCCGATTTACGTTGTTTTAGGGGAACGGAATGGGACTATGCCTTATGGCAGAGAGGTTGAGCTTTGCATCCCTCTCGTTTCCCATTCTCCTTGAACCAAGTGCAGCGTGAATCCGCTTCGGACTTGGCGTTTCCGCGTAAAGTAGTTTATTTGGGTCCGATACTAGTTGCTGTTAGGTAATGATGAATCAGGAAAACCCTGATTCCTGTCGATCCTAAGTGGGAACGGATAGAATACTTCTGCTACGTGGCAGACGCGGGAAGCCCTAGATCGCAAATTCCGTAACATTCCATGGGAGTTCCGGGCGTAGCTTTCTAGACATCCTTTCTGATGGACTACTAAGACGTGTCCTGGATGATACTAGTGGACACGTTACAGTTGGTATCAGAGCGGACCTACAACGGAATTGTTTTTATGAAATCTCAATGAAATGAAGTAAAGAAATTGTTGCTATCCACACATCTCCTTACCTTCAATGCTATCTTGCAGAATTACGAAGCGTGGAACAAGTTTTTGGTATTTCGAGTCATGTTTATGACTGCAATGCATTCTCTGCTTTATAAACAAAGAATTAGGATGATGAACATCCTGGAGCAAATTTATAATCCATCACCTTTATACATGGAACGAAGATGGATGGGTGCTGCAGGAATCTACTATATAGCCGCCCACCGGTTTGCTTATATACAGACCAACCTAAAGAGGATCAAGTGGTTGGAAGACCTGAAAGTCGTGAAGCTATTCATTTTTGTGGAAGCTCACGTAAATTTGACTTTACATATTCGAGGTCAGAGGGTTGAGATGAACTCATATGTATATGAGGAAGTAACCCGTGTAGTCCCCGCCGACAGGATTAAAGTGTTGGGCCACCATGAGAAGTAGGATTCCAACGGAAAGGATATCCTGAACTTCTAATGACTTATCGATTCCTGAAGATCCATGACCCAAAACCCTACTATTACACAGTTCCTGCAGATAAATGTAATACAACATTGTTCTCCCCAAACTAAATGTAGCAATTGGCTTATCATCACATGAAACGTTGTATTCGAAAGGGCTATGCCCATATAAATACAAATAAAGACATCTTTTTTATCAATGTATGGTTGTGCATAAGAGTTGATAAAAAGTTAAGTAGCTACATTCTTTACGAGTACTGAATTAAAGATAAGATAACGTCAATTATCGTATAATAACGTTAAGAAAACCTTTATTGAGGTACAACCCCAGGTACAGGTTCCTAATTCGCCTCCTACATCAAGTACTGATGTGATCCAGGAGAAGAAGTTCCTTCTCAAGCAGATTAAGCCACCCGAGTTTGACGGGAGAGGCGGATTCATTTAGGCTGATGCTGAAATTTGGATTGAATCCATGGAGGATTACTTTGAAGCAGCCAATACTGCACCTGCCAATCAGGCTATGCTCGCCAAGTTAAAGCCCACCAGCGAAGCCAAACTTTGGTGGAAGCAATGGTGCACGGATCAAGGGATCGCAGAGGGATCCGTTACCTGGGAGAAGCTGAAGAAAGCCGTGCAGGGAAGATACTTACCACTTGCATATCGCACACAGAAAATGAACGAGTTCTACGAGCTAAAACAGCTAGGACTCACTCTTGACGCATACTACTCTAAATTCGTCTCACTTTTAAAGCATATGCCACAAATAGACATGACACAACAAAAGTCCAAATTTTGTGCGGGCTTAAATCCACTAGTAAATACCTATCTCGAATCTATGCATCCATCAGATCTTTAGGATGCACTCATTCGAGCGGCGCCTATAATTCAGGAGGTGCAAGCTAGACCAAGGGGTAACAAAACTTGGTCTTATAATGGCCCGAATAGAGGAGCACTCAGACCTCAAATGAAGAGAGTTCAAGGTCATAATCAGGGACAAAGAAAGAAAGAAAGGACGAATAACGTCAACAACTTTGTTCCTACTCAAAGTAATGGCCGAAACCTCCGTTGTTTCCACTGCAATGAACCCGATCATTTCAAGAGGCAATGTCCCAAGCTTGGTGGAGGACATCGCCAAGTGCCTTTCAAAGAAACAGGCTGTGGTTAAGGAGCCGCTACCCGAGGAAGAGGAAGAACCGCCTACATTTCCAATAGGCAAAGAGGTGAAGAAGAAGAAGAGGAAGATCCGACCATGGAAGCAGAATTCGAAAGAGCGAGAGTCCATGCCGCTTTACACAAAAAAGGGCTGAACTGCCAATTCTCGGTGATTCACACACCATCAGACTATCAAGGTAAAGGTTTCAAAACCTTGATCGATTGTGGCAGTACACATTCCTTTATCTCACCAGCATGTGCAAAAACATTAGGAATAGCCACAGTAGAAGCACCTACCCTGCTTGTGGAATTGGCAAATGGTCGTGAGGTTACTTGTACCAAGCAAATTGCTAAGGTGGAATTCTTTCTGGGAGGAAAGAAGACTTCAATTAAATTCAGAGTCATGAATTTAGGCATCCATGAGTGTCTACTCGGAATAGATTGGCTTAGGCCCAACGATGCCCACATTCACTATGGAAAGGGTCAAGTTTCCTTTCGAAACTCTGAAAGGGAATTAGTCACAACTCAAGGTGAGGCTGGAGTGCCAAGAATCCAATTGGCCAAAATATCTCGGATCATAAAAGGAGTCAGAAAAGGATTACCTATTTACTTGATCAAACTCAACAAATTAGATCAAAAGAAAGAGTCTCATGAAGGACCTTCTTGGCTAACGAAATACGCGGACGTATTCCCTGAAGAGTTGACCGAACTTCCGCCTCAAAGAGAAGTGGATCATGAGATTAGGTTAGTACCTGGAGCTGCGCCAATTGCCAAGAGACCTTATAGAATGTCCATACCAGAAGCAATTGAGCTGAAGAAACAACTCAAGCAACTCTTAGATTAGGGCTACATCCGGCCTAGCAATTCACTGTGGGCAGTACTATTCCAGAAAAAGAAAGATGGGACACTTCGAATATGTATTGATTACCGAGAGTTGAATCAATCAATAGTCAAGAACAAGTATCCTATTCCTAGAATAGATGAGCTTCTTGATCGTCTTCAGGGTGCAAAGATCTTCTCCAAGATTGATCTCAGGTCAGGTTACTATCAGATAAGGATCAAGGAAGAAGATATCCCAAAGACAGCCTTCAATACAAGATATGGGCACTTTGAGTTCCTAGTTATGTTATTCGGGCTTACGAATGCACCTGCCACCTTCAATAGATTAATGCAGGATATCTTTAGGCCATATCTTGATGATTTCGTGCTTGTCTTCTTCGATGAAACTTTAGTCCATTCTAAACAGGAAGAAGATCATGAGCCTCAACTTTGGATTGTCGTTGAGACAATGAGGTCACATAAGCTATATGCTAAAATGAAGAAGTGTGCATTCTTCAAGCATCAGATTGAATATCTAGGATTCATAGTATCATCAGAAGGAATATCAGTGGACCCAGCCAAGGTCAGAGATGTGTTTGAGTGGCCAACACCAGTATCCATCAAAGAGATACGTAGCTTTCTTGGATTGACAGGATGGTATAGGGTCTTCATCAAAAACTATGCTTTGATTGTAGCACCTCTAATGGATTTACTGAAGAAGCAGACTTCCATTACATGGTCAACTCCCGAACAAAATAGCTTCGATAGATTGAAGCAAAGTTTGGTATCAGCACCTATTCTAAAACTTCCTAACCTCAATAAGGAGTTCGAGGTAGTAACTGATGCTAGCATTCTTGCCTTGGGGTGTTACTTATCCAGAAAGGTCATCCAGTAGCATACTCTTCAAGGAAATTGAAGAGCCATGAAAAGAATTATGCTACGCATGATCTGGAATTGCTAGCTGTCATCCATGCTCTAAAGCTTTGGAGACACTACCTGCTGGGTAACAAGTTTACTCTAGTAACCGACCATAAGAGTCTCAAATGGATCTTTACCGAGAACGAGCTCAACATGAGGCAACATCAGTGGATTGAAGTGTTGGAGGAATATGACTTTGAAATCAAGTACCGACCAGGGAAAGAGAATGTAGTTGCCGATGCACTTAGTTGCAAGGCATTCCTAAATTCCCTAATCTTGCAAAATCCATTAACGGCAAGATCTTTAGCTACAAAAGTATATATGCCAAACAACCCTATACTTGAGTTAGCTAGAGAGGAAGCATGCCATGATTTGGCCTACCAAACAATGCTAAAGGAGATCTCTACCAAGGAGCATAATCAAATGTTGTAAGCTAAGTATCAGGAATTTTTCATTGATAGTGGACTTGTCTACTACAGAACAAGGCTGTGTATACTAGCAAGACAGTCACTTAAGCAGAAGATAATGTGGGAAGCTCATGATTCCCCTTTCGTAGGACATCCTGGCTATGCTAAGACTCATAATGCCGTTAGGAAGAGCTACCATTGGGAGAGGCTCAAAGGTGACATTCTCAAATATGTCACTGAGTGTTTGTCTTGCCAACGTAACAAAGCCGAGCATGTCATGATGCCAAGGAAACTGCAACCGCTTGACATTCCCCAAATGAAATGGGAATTCATCAGTATGGATTTTGTTGTAGGCCTACCCCAAGTCCAGAGGATACAACTCCATCATGGTTGTAATTGACATGCTTACTAAAGGTGCACACCTTATTCCAGTGAAGACAAACTATAAAGCCTTCGACATTGCAAGATTGTTTATCAAGGAGATATTCAAGCTACATGGTTTACCCAGAAGAATCATTAGTGACCGAGATTCTCTCTTCACATCACACTTCTGGAGAGCTATCTTTGAAGCTATTGGACTCAACTCTGTTTTAGTACCGCTTACCATCCCCAAATAGATGGCCAAACAGAGTGAGTAAATCAAGTCATCGAGGATATGATTAGGGCATACTGCTGTCGGGAACCGAGGAGGTGGATTCAATACTTGCCATTGGTTGAATTTTCCTACAATGCTTCTTACCAGCAAAGCATTCAGATGACCCCTTTCCAAGCATTGTATGGTCATGATTGTCGAAGTCCCCTAAATTTTTCCAATCCAACCTTAAGGGTTGAAGCTTCAAGACAGATGTTGGAAGAAATGGATGATCAAATAAAGTCAATAAGACAGGATATCCAAGCGGCCAAGGATAGACAGAAGGCATACGTGGATTTGAAGTGTCAAGAAAGAGTCTTCGAAGTAGGAGACATGGTCTTCATTCACGTACACCTAAAAAGAGTTCTCTATCCCTAGGAGATTGCAAGAAGCTAAGTCAAAGGTATTGTGGGCCATACAAAATCCTCAAATGCCTAGGACCCAATGCTTATAGATTGCAACTCCCTGAGAACCTAAAGGTTCACAATGTATTCCATATCAACCTATTGAAAAAATATGTACCCAATCCTAACCATGTACTTAATGACCAACAAGTTGTAATCCTAGTCAAGGAGTCCTTGAACTAAGGCCTGATAGGATCTTAGATGTTAGGGAGAGACAGTTAAGATCCAAAACCTTGAGAGAATGCCTTGTCCAGTGGAAAGACTATCCCGAAGAGGATGCCACTTGGGTAGATGAAGGCACTCTCAACCATCAAAACCCCCATTTTATCTCGAGATGAGGACATCTCGATTTCTCTAAGGGGGAGAGAATGTAATATATATCAAATATTTATTTTTTTCCTCTCTCGACGACGCGTCGTGCTGGAAGGGGGGAAGGGGATAGAGGAGCCAGCAAGCTCCTCGCTAGAGCTTGCTTGGCTTCACAACCATGCAAATGGACATGTTGAGGGGGGAGGATTCCCTCCCCTCCCCTATAAGATTGAGGGAGAGCCGCAGGCTACAGGAAAAAGGGAGATAGGACAGAAGACAAAGTTAATGCTGCTGCCGCCTGATGCCAAAACGCCGTCTATCTGCTGTGAGGGAGGGAGTGCCGTCATAATACCGTGCTGAATGTTGAGGGAGAGAGAGAAGGATAAAGCCAAGCCGCTGCCGCCCTCATGCAAGATTGAAGGAGGGAGGGCTGCCTCGTCACCATTGTGGCCGGACGAGGTTGTTGAGCCACCGCTGCCGCCTTCGTAGCCGTCGGATGACTAGTTTCCCCCCTGCCACGCGTATATTGAAGCTCTAAAGTTTCTAAGTGGCCCTAAGCCCCCTTTCCCTTGGAACCACCCCCCCCCCCCCTGCGGTTTTGAAGCTCTAAAGATTCTAAGAGGCCCTAAGCCCCCTTCCCCTTGGAACCACACCCCTCCCCCCTGGTTTTTTTAACCCTTAACCCCTTCCCGTGGAGCCACTAAACCCCACCTCGTGTTTAAGCCACCTTAGCCCCCTCTCCCCTTGGCCTCAAAAATCACTAACCCCCCCCTCCGTGCTTTATAAGCCTTAAGGCCTTTCTCCCTTAAGCCCCTTCCCTTGGATGGAACCCCCCAAAGAACTAAGGCTTGAAAAGTCTTATCCACCTTAACCCCCGTGTTTAACTTATTACCCCCTTCTTGTGCTTTTTACCCCCTTTCACCCTTCCCCTTTTGGCTTGGTTTGGAACTTACCCCCGTGTGTCCAGAAATCCCTTCAAGATCCCCTTTTTTTATGCCCTTTCAAGGCCCTTCATATGTTGCGAAACCACACTCACATACTCTTTTTTTTAACCCCTATAAGAGCCTTTTTAGGCTTTGTAAACCTTTCCCTCCTGAAGAAGTTAAGACCTTCAAGGTCTTATTACTCCTTTCTCGTGGTCAATCCCTTAGCAGCTCCTTGCCTCGAAAGAGAGAAGAAGAGTATTGAAGCATCGGTGGAATTTCGAAAAGGAGTGTAAAGCTGCCTTCACGTTCGAAGGATTACAACTGCGATGCCGCCTAAGAGAGTCCAAGGAGTAGCTGCGGGAGGGTCATCTCCCGGTATCCATGTGGATATCTCACCCTAAAACCAGGTTTTTCCTTCTTGGTTTTATATCGGTTTTAATTCAATCATGCAAGATGAATTGTTAGGGATAAGATATATTTTGTCCTAGTTATTTACGATGAAGGATTTTAGTTTAATTGATAGTTTTCCTTCAAATAGCATCATGCATTGAAACGAATTACAAGCAAGATTATCTATCCACTGAAGTAGTATATTTCGGTTAAATCTTGAAGGTATAAGAACTGCATCTTGCACCATTAACCCCTATTATTTTTACAACGAATCATCATAGAAGGTGAAATTCATGAAAGGTTTCTTACGTTGCTTAAACTCTAGGAAGTTATCATTGCTAACTGCATATCTTAGCAAGGAAAAGATTTTTTATTTGACATGAGTTTTTCACAAGGAAAAATGAAGATTAATTGAATTTACCTAACCACAAAGCAATAAAGTTTAGGACTGAAAAATCAATTGTCACATAGATAACAAATCGTGCCGAGGTGATCTCGATATTACCTTCTAAAAGTTAACCGAATTAATATAAACTTAGAAATACCTATGCTGCGAAATATGATTTGGGAATTATTTAAAATCCAAAGAAATGTTTATACCTTAAATACTGTCCCACCTTCCCTGATTGTAGGGTCAATAAATTGTAACGTAAAAGAACTAGGGTTTGTCCCTGAGGTTCTTAAAGAAAAGAATAAAATGAGACCATAAGTCTGACAAATGTCAGCTTGAAGAAACTAAAACGGATTGCTTCATCGCATATTACGATGCAGGACTTGCGCGGAAAGTATGAAGTCATATGGTCTTGTGATTGATTCACAAGAAGAAAGGTTAAATACCCTCAACAAGGATGGCGGATCCTTACGCAAGTTATCTTGCAAAAGGATGTATTCTTTGATATCCTTCTAAGTAAGGAAGGTTAAAAACCAGAAACTAAAGTATCCAATGAACTTAAGGGTTGACCAAGTTGGGTTAATAGGGTACGCCCTAACCCAGAATATAAGGGATCTTGCCAAGTTGCAAGGTACCCTGGATTGAGTGCTAGATGCATTCAAAAGGAAAGACTCCTTCCTTAGCAGTTTGCCAACAACAAGATCGATTAACATAAATTTTTGTGCTTGCTAGAGATTTTAGAGCACTGTTTGATTTATGAAGTACAAATTAAATGAATATCTATACTTCAGGTTGAAGGCCTGAAGGGAGAAGCAGCTTCAGTTACCCCCGACTGCCTGCCTTACCCTAATCAAGGGGGTTGTTGACCGTGCTGGGAACGCGGACCGAACCTGCCGCGCGAGAGGTCTCTCCGTTGAGCACTACTTGGAGCACGAGGACGCTTGGGTACTAGGGGGGCTCTGGCCGTAAATCCCTCACCTTCCGAGTCCTGCGCAAGAGGCTAATGTGGCTCGGGATTGGATCTCGAGGCCCGCATACTAGTCTATGGGTGGAAGCTTGGAATAGTGATCCCTGTGGATTACTGGATAGCCTTCGGGCGGATTATGGACAAGCCTACGGGCGGATCTCCTTGTATTTCAAAGATAAATATGATGATAAGTTAAGAAAGAACTAGTTTGATATTGTTTTTCTATGTCACATGATAAGATTACGTGAAGGAACCAGTGCTTAACGGTTTAATTAAAGAAGCTGATTGTTATGTGTCCAAGTAACGTGTTAGATAATTACCTAACTAAAACAAATAGAGAAAAGTGCGGAGGATGGACCATGGGTCCGTCCTACAGTTGGGTGATCCCGGTTGGCCGGGAACTTTTCTCAAATCTCGAAGAACAGCAGGATGATTGTCAAAGGACACGAACAACGAAAGCGATGACCTAGAGTTATGTCTTACCCAATTTACGATGTTTTAAGGGAATGGAATGGGAATATGCCTTATGGAAGAGAGGTTGAGCTTTGCATCCCTCTCGTCTCCCATTCTCCTTGAACCAAGTGCAGCGTGAATCTGCTTCAGACCTGGCGTTTCTGCATAAAGTAGTTTGCTTGGGTTCGACGCTACTTGCTGTTAGATAATAACCAATTAGGAAAACCCTAATTCCGGTCAATCCTAAGTGGGAACAGCCAGAATACTTCCGCTACGTGGCAGACGCGGGAAGCCCTAGATCGCAAATCCCTTAACATTCCATGGGAGTGCTGGGCGGAGCTTTCTAGGCATCCTTTCCGATGGACTGCTAAGACGTGTCCTGGATGATACTAGTGGACACGTTACAGGCATAACCTTCAAGATGAAGAGCCACAAAATAAATTTTGGTCTCTTCATTTCTAGGGTAAAGGGTGAAGTACAATTCAAGCTTATTGATCCACTCCTCCCATTTTGAAGGTGATGCATTGTCTCCTTTGAAATTAGTGATATTGATCTTCTCTTTAAATTCTTTTTCATTGTAAGATGGCTGCCCATGAGATTTTTGTCTCCATGAATCTTTATTCCATGAGTTTTGTCTAAAAGTAGGTGGCCCAAAACTATTTGATGAGGGTTATCCATTTGAAACACACTCTTTGTTTGGGATGTCATGGGCTGACCTTCGCTCATCATGCCTTCCACCTTCATGAACTTGATTATTGACTGCGTTTCCTTTTTGTCCATTTGAGGGCTGATGATAAAAAATCTTGTAGAGGTCACATCCATGATAATCACGGTCCCATCAAGTGTTGTCGCACTACAAGGATATCAGGCCATAGCGATGATAAATAGCGGCGTCGCTATTAGCGTCACAAATAGCGACGGTTCCCAGAGAAAAAAACGTGGACCAAAATGCGAGCGCGTTTCATTTCGCGCATTCACAAAAGGTTTCGAGAGAGAGAGAGCGAGAGAGAGAGCGACCGTTTTGCTTAGAGGGAGAGAAAGAGAGAAAGAAGGCTTCTCACCACCGTCGCGGCCATCGCCGTCGTTCGCGAAGAAAAGAAGGAGGTGTACGGAGGGCGAAGAGGAGCCGCAAAACCCTTCTTCGAGTCTTTACGGTGAGTGCATTCTCTCTCTCTTTTAGTTGTTTAGGGTTTAATTTGTGTATATTGAGAGAGGCAGAGGAAATGAGAGAGAAAGAGAGGAAGGGGGAGAGGGAGGAAGAGAGAGAGATAGAGAGGGAGAGGGAGAGGGAGGAAATGGGAGAGGGAAGGGGAGAAAATGAGAGAGGTAGAGGAAGGGAGAGTGCATTCTCTCTCTTTTACTTTTTTTGTATAATTTGTGTATATTGAGAGAGGGAGAGGGAGAGGGAGAGGGAGGGAAAGGGAGAGGAAATGAGAGAGAAAGAGAGGGAGGGAGAGAAAGAGAAAGAGAGGGAGAGGGAGAGGGAAAGAGAGGGATAGGGAGAGGGAGGGGGAGGAAATGATAGAGGAAGAGGGAGGGAGAGAGAGAGAGAGAAAGAGAGGGAGAGGGAGAGGGGGAGGAAATAGGAAAGGAAGAGGGAGGGAGAGAGAAAGAGAGCGGGAGGGAGAGGAAATGAGAGAGGGAGAGGGAGAGGGAGGGAGACATTAAACATAATAGGAAAATGAGAGAGAGGGAGACGGAGAGGGAAGAAATGGGAAAGGGAGAGGGAGGGAGAGAGAGAGAAAGAGAGGGAGAGGGAGAGGGGAGGAAACGGGAAAAGAAGATGGAGGGAGACATTAAACATAATAGGAAAATGAGAGAGAGGGAGAGGGAGAGGGAGGAAATGGGAGAGGGAGAGGAGAGAGAAAAAGAAATGAGAGAGAGAGAGGGGAGAGAGTAAAATAGAAAAAAATCATTAAACCTAATAGGGAAAGAGAGAAAGAAAGGGTGAGGGTGAGGGAGGGAGAGAAAATGAGAGAGGGAGAGAAAGAGAGAAAATGAAATGAGAGAGGGAGAGGAGAGAGAACAAGAGAGAAAAATCATTAAACCTAATAGGGAAAGAGAGAAAGAGAGGGTGAGGGTGAGGGAGGGAGAGGAAATGAGAGAGGGAGAGAAAGACAGAAAAGTAAATAAGACCTTACAATAAGCTGATCCTAGGCTCATAGGGGTTAGGCCGATCCTCAACAAACCTAAGGGATATATGGCTAGAGAACCCTAGCACACTTGAGCCTCCTAGCATAATGTTCTTCTTGCAAAGAGACCTCTCATACATGGGGCTTGTCCTAGCCTCCACCATGCAAGTATACAACGAAGGCAATCAGCCTATCAATTAGAAAAACATTCATTTTTCATAACATAAATCCAAAAATAACTTTGGATATTCCATAAAGATCAATCTCTTCTTAAAAAGACAAATACAAAAACTAAAACAGCATCATCACAAGTTCTTTTAGAAAACTCATCCTCAACTATCAATTTTAATTAAAAAATATAATATAAAATCACTTGCAAGGAAGGACACTATTTTATCATTAACCCTCTTTCTTCCTTAGAATAGTCTTAGCAACAAATTTTTGCTCTAACAAGCATATATTTGAGCATAATAACTATTTTAAGGTTTATTCCATAAGTAGTAGTAGTATATATGCAACCATTAAGCTAGAGATCATGCTTTGGTATTTGTGGAGATCCCAATCTCATGCCCTCATAGAGATTTTAGTGTGCAATAGTGTGGAGAGAAGGTGGGTGAGTTGGAAATGGTAAAGGAGAATTCTATTGATGATGGGGAGAAGATGAGGTGAATTGCCAATTCTATTTTTAGTGAGTCCAACCTACCCATAGTATGGCATCCATGACCAATTGAAATGAGGAAGACTTTGAAATCGTACCTCGAGTATTATTAAATATTGTTTTATGGTGGATTTTCTTGCCATAATTCAATGTCAATTTGTGCTTGTGTTTTCCATGGTGTGTTGACGATGGGTGTCAAATGCTCTAGTCGGATCTCTCTCTCTTTCTCCTCTCTCTTCTCTCAACCCTTCTCTCTCCTCAATCTTCCCTCTTTCTCTCTTCCTATACTCTCCCTAAATCCTTCTATCTTCCCCTATCTCTTTTCTCTCTATATCTCTCTTTCTATTTCCACCTCTCTCACTTCTCTCCTCTTCTTCTCTAGCTTTACTCTTTCCCTAACTCTTGTCTCTCTCTTCATCTCTATATAAGTAGTCGTAGTCATAGTTGTGGTCATGGTCATGGTCATGGTCATAGTCGTGGTTGTGGTCGTGGTCGTGGTCGTGGTCGTGGTCATGGTCATGGTCGTCGTAGTCATGGCCGTAGTCATAGTCATAGTCGTGGTCGTAGTCATAGTCGTGGTCGTGGTCCTGGTCGTGGTCATCATAGTGATCGTGGTCATGGTTGTAGTCATGGTCGTAGTCGTAGTCGTAGTCGTAGTCGTATTCGTAGTCGTAGTCGTGGTTGTGGTGGTCGTGGTCATGGTCGTGGTCATTTTTGTGATCGTGGTCGTAATCATGGTCATTGTCGTCATAGTCATGGTCATAGTCGTAGTCGTAGTCGTGGTCATGGTTATTGTAGTCGTAGTCATGGTCGTGGTCGTGGTCGTGGTCGTGGTCGTGGTCGTGGTCGTGGTCGGCTGTGGTTGTGGTCATAGTCGTAGTTGTGGTAAGAGTCGTAGTCGTATTTGTAGTCGTAGTCGTGGCCGTGGTGGTCGTGGTCATGGTCATGGTCGTAGTCGTGGTCGTGGTCGTGGTCATGGTCGTGGTCATGGTCATGGTCATGGTCCTAGTTGTAGTCGTGGTCATAATCGTTGTAGTCATGGTTGTAGTCGTGGTCATAGTCATAGTCATGGTCATGTCGTGGTCATTGTAGTTGTAGTCATAGTCGTGGTGTGGTCATGGTCGTAGTTGTAGTCGTAGTCGTAGTCGTGGTGGTCATGGTGGTCGTGGTCGTGGTCGTGGTTGTGGTCATGGTCGTAGTCGTGGTCATGATCCTCATAGTCGTGGGTGTGGTCGTGGTCGTTGTAGTCCTAGTCGTGGTCATGGTCGTGGTCGTGGTCGTAGTTGTAGTCGTAGTCATGGTCGTAGTCCTAGTCGAAGTCATAGTCATGGTTGTCGTGGTTGTGGTCATTGTGGTTGTGATCATGGTCGTGGTCGTGGTCGTGGTCGTGGTCATGGTCGTAGTCGTGGTCGTGGTCGTGGTCATAGTCATAGTCGTGGTCGTGGTCGTGGTCGTGGTCGTGGTCATGGTCGTAGTCGTGGTCGTGGTCGTGGTCGTAACATAAAAAAAGAGAGAGAGATGGAAGGAGAGGATAACCATTTAAGAAAGAAAAAAAAAGAGAAATGGAAGGAGAGGAGAACAATTTAAGAAAGAAAAAAAGAATGATAACAAAAATAAATTGTTTGTCGTAACGTAGACAAAATGGAAAACGATGAAGGTCTTGTTGTTCAAGATCGCGAGGCGTATCTTAATTAGCGTGTCCCATGTCCCTGCTCTCAATGCAAGCTGGCAATTAGACAAAAACGTTGATTGTCTATAAAACACATATGATGATTTGGCGAGTTTCAATCTGAGATTATTGATCAAGCGATTGCGGATTTTTAGCAAATGGTAAGAAAAGTTAATATCAATTATGCATTGCACTCGCAAGCTAATTGAATACCATATACAATAAGATTGAGTCTAGCTAGCAAATTTTCTATCCAGAGAGGTTACATCTCGTCCTAAGGAGGAGTGCACCCTTTGCGGGCAATTAGAAGAGTTCATGGACGTGCGATGGATGGAGTGCATGAGCCAAACCACCACTTGCAAGGCCAATCTATACCATCAATGCCATAGGAGACAGACAGCCTTCCAGACCTACCTACAATCTTGGAGCTTGAGATGGAGACAATGTTTGATGCATTCATTCCCATGGATGTTGAGACTTCTAATCCACTTAGAGAGGAAGCATCCATACCATTATATGATAGGTGTTGAATATCTGGCCTAAAGACACTGCTTGCACTCTTAAGTGTGGAAGCAAAATACAGGTGGAGCGATGTGAGTGCAACGGAGTTGTTCAGGTACCTTGTACATACTCTTCATTGATTTTTTTTCACCACTATTATTAAAAATATATGTGCTTTTTCAAGGTTTTTTATGATTTTTTTCAGGTTATGGAGATATCATATACTACCACCTACAAATACCATGCCTGAGTCTCGTGATGATACACAACATGTTTTACAAAAGCTTGGCATGGACTACAACAATATCCATGCATGTATCAATGATTGCATACTGTTTCAAGGAGAATACGAGACTATGGAGACATGTCCAAAGTGTGGTGATCACAGGTATCAACAGGACATGCAAGGGAAAACCATCCCTCAAAAAGTTCACAGACACTTTCTTCTTATCCCCCGCATAAACCACATCTTTGGTACGTCCGGCATGGCGAGCTTGACAACGTGGCCTGCACACAATAGGTCCACGGATGGAGTTCAACAAATATCAATGGATTCACACGCATGGAGCCACATTGACTCTACCTTTCCAGGCTTTTCTCGAGAGCCAAGGAATCTTCGGCTCGGTCTTGCAATGGATGGCGTGAACCCATTCGGTCTGTGCTCAACTTCTTACAGTGTGTGGCCTATAGTCCTTGTCAACTACAATATCCCTCCATGGCTTTCTACAAAGAAATAACATCTCATTCTTAGCTTACTCGTCTCCGGTCGCTACAAAGTCAAAAATATGGACGTGTATCTTCATCCATTAGTCAATGAGCTTAAGATTTTGTGGGAGGAGGGGGTCACCGTGTAAGATATGAGCAAGCGCGATGGTCGACGGTCTACCATTATTCGAGCCATTCTCATGTGGATGATACATGACTTTCTGGGATTCGGAGAGTGCTCAAGTAAATAGGCTTTCAGTCTTGTTGGTAATATCTATATTTTATCTCGTTCAAGCTTGTATTCACTGGGTCATGGTGTTGGAACAAGTTTGGTTACCTCAGGTTATCATGCATGTCCATTGTGCAAGCCACAATTAGACTCCCGAAGGTCACGAACCATAAAGAAGATGGTATATCAAGGACACACCGCTTTCTTGCCAGAGGGTCATATACTCAAGGAAGGTTTTCTTAGACGACCTCCAACATGTATGAATGCCACAAGCTGGTACAAGCTGAAAATGGTCCACCCGGAGTCGCATCCAAACGGAATGCGACGGTTCTCAGTTTTCTACAAGTTTCCATATTGGACCCACTTACAGGTCAACCACTTATTGGATCCCATGCATATTTTTCAGAATGTGGACAGCTTGCTATGGGACCACATCACAGGAAAGAGAGACACTATAGGGGCACGAATGGATTTGAAGAAGGTTGGCAAGATGGAGGTGCTTTGGCCACAATCGAGTGCTGATGGTTGTGTGCAGCTACCTCGTGCTCCTTGGGTTTTGTCCACTAAAGAAGAGCGCATTGGGAAGCAAGTGGTCAAGTCTATCCGCACTCCAAGGGATATGATGCATTCTCCCAGGTCTGCATTTTCTAAAGACGACCAATTATTAGGGCAAAAATCCCATGACTAGCATAAGATATGTCAAGTTTATACTACGAATGGATTGTAATTGGCATATGCATTTTGCTATTTGGAGTGTAGCCATTGTTCATAATTCTTTCTCATTTGTGTCAATTTGTACTACCGATCGCGATCGCAGGATGTCTTACTCCAGAAATACGCGGGGCCATTTACAAGTTGTCGACTTTGGTGCAATGGATCTCACTGAAGGAGATAAAGACATCCTCTATTGAATCCATGAGGCAGGGAGCAGTGGAGACGTTCTGTCTCTTTGAGACATACATGCCTACCAGCATGCTCGCAATACAAATCCACCTTCTTATGCATCTTGTAGATGAAGTGGAGATTGCTAGACCTGTCCATACGGGATGGATATTCTTCTTGGAGTGATTCATGAAAACCCTGAAAGGCTTTGTGTGACAATGAGCTCGGCCAGAAGGTAGCATGGCTGAAGGTTGGTTGGTGTCTGAGGCGCTAGTGTATATTTCACAATGGCTACCAATGGTGGATCCAGACAACAAAATGCTATGGTTGCTGAAGGACAATGATAGACTGACTGGAGATGTGGTGGTTGGAAATGGGGTAGAAAAAAGAATGGATGCTGCAATGGAGGAGAAGGTGAATCACTTTGGTATGTTGCACCATGCCTCTGTGGAGATGCGGCTCACCAAGTACCAAATCGCTAGGCAAGATCGAGAGGAAGCACGATCTGAATCTCAACATAGTACGTGTCATCGACCGATTTGATACGGGATGGATATTCTTCTTGGAGCGCTTCATGAAAACCCTAAAAGGCTTTGTGTGACAATGAGCTCGGACAGAAGGTAGCATGGCTGAAGGCTGGTTGGTGTCTGAGGTGCTAGTGCATATTTCACAATGGCTACTAACAGTGGATCCAGACAACAAAATGCTATGGTCGCTAAAGGACGATGATAGACTGACTGGAGATGTGGTGGTTGGAAATGGGGTGGAAAAAAGAATGGATGCTACAATGGAGGAGAAGGTGAATCACTTTTGTATGTTGCACCATGCCTCTGTGGAGATGCGGCTCACCAAGTACCAAATCGCTAGGCAAGATCGAAAGGAAGCACGATCTGAATCTCAACATAGTACGTGTCATCGACCGATTCGACATCCCGAGGGCATAGAGAAGATGTCGCAGTTCATGTCAACGCGATGGTTGCATGGAGCTTTAACCACAACATCTCGCGAAGGGGCAGAGGTCTCAATGGAGGAGTGAGAATTCTCAAGGGGATGTAGTCCAAAGGTGATAAGGTGTTTAGAATTTGTCGTATCTATATTTAATATGCAACATCTAATTTGAGTGTTTTAATGTACAGTACAAAATATATAGTGAAGTGTGGTCACGTGTATGGCATTTTCGCATGGAGCATATTGACGAAATGCACTTCAGAATGGACTGTGGTATCATGGCAAGGTTCGAGCAGGAGAGCCGGCGACGAGCAACGGATCCAAACACGATTATAGATGAGATGGAGTATTTTGGGAACTTGCAAAGTATTGTTATGGTGGATTACTGTAGCTTCTCCATGATACTATTCGATGTGCAGTGGTTCAAAGTCGTACTTGAAGGAGTTGGAGCAACAATTTGACAAGGTCCATTTGGATTTCTTAAAATAGATTCCAAGAAAAAGGGATGGATTTGCGTGACACCTTTGTATTGCTGGCCCATTATGAATAGGTGCATTGACTCATTTGTTTGTTAATTATATTACGGCATGGTGCATGTCACAATAGTTTAAACTCTCTTGTATGTGTTTGTGAATATGTAATCTTCTATCCAAACCCCCGACAACCTCGATGGTGGTATGTTATACCTTCAACTCCCCGAAGTGTGAGAGTATATGATCAAAGCGATGTTCCGAGCATAGATGAAGACAATATGCAAATAGAGGGGTTGATATTGCAAGAGGTGGAGACCACCAAAAGCTTGGAGCCAACATCAGCTAACAATGATGGAAATACAAGAGTCCAAGAATTCTTTGAGAACGAGGTGGACTCATCCTTTTGTGGTGACATGTCTATTGACCTTCTAGTGTATGTGGAGTTGTGTCAGGAGATTGACATGGGACCATAGGATACTTCATACTTGGAGCATCCACTTACACAATTCGTTGACCAATCACTTATAAGGGTACATAAGATATGCATTTTAAGTGAGATCATTTTTTTTGGATTTATATTACCGTGCTTTGTATGATTTAAATTGATTATGCTAACATGATTTGTTGTTTATGCAGGTGACATTTTTAGGATGAGTCGAGGGATGAGCGATGAGGAGTTGTAGGATATCTTCACGCACATTTCTCACAGACCAAATTGCAAGATTCAGAGACATGGTAGACTAGGAGTTATCTTGGACATCATCAGGCCGCTCTGCTAGATCTACTTTGGCGCAATCGGATGCTTCAGCTTTGAGTAGACAAGGTCGCTGCTCTAGACTTGGGCTAGAGGGAGGGAGTGCTTCAAGGTCAAGGGGATGCTGCAAAGATACGGAGGTAGTGAGCTCCCGGTCGGTACGGGATATAGGTGTGACTCCTCGCTCTCATGGCGGTTCCAGGGAGCGTGGCTCAGGCTGAAGTGGATGCTGTGGAGGTACGGACCTGTGGGGGTGTCTACTCCAGTTACTTCAGCTTTTGCTCAGCCGTCTGAAGGTGGCACCCCTATGGGTGCCACTCCAATAGATATTACCGGGGTTGGTACACCAGATGCACAGGGGTCTCCTGAATATGCCCAGGAGCATGGACGTAGGTGGGAGAGGACCCATCTTAGGCATACCCCAGGGGGATATGCCTATCTAATCAATGATAGGTCAGGAGCCATCATCATGAATGATGAGGGAAGGAGGGTGATGGCTCCCATGAGAGAGTTGTGCCAACAAGTTTTTTAGCACAACATCTTAGATCATTAGAAGAACATAACAGAGGAGAGCAAGGACTACATAGTAGCATCCTTGCATGAGGAGTTTTCGGTTCTAGCCTGAGTAGATAGATTTTCTACGGACTGGATGATGGAATGCATGCGTGTCTATATGTCACACAGACGATCGCATGCACACAAGGCACTCAAGAGTGGGGCTGCAAAGCCCGAGTGGCTAGACGCAGATGACTGGCGCCGACTGAGGAAGGAGGCTACAGATTCTCCAGGACGTTGGAGTTAGTAGCGTGAGGCAGTGAGGGCATGACTAGAGGTTGGAGTGGTCCATCATCTTGGGAGTGGCGGCCACAGGACATATTTGGAGGACTTTGTAAGTTTTTCTTTTGTTTTGCTTGTTTATTTTTTTGCAATATCCTTTGTACTGACAATCATGTTTCTAACAGTTATTTTATTTTCTTTGCAGCATTGCATTACAAATCGCGATCCAACTGGCTTTGAGACTCGATATGCAGAGAGGCACGGTCTCATTGCATTGATCGACCGATTGTATATACACGACGGCCTTGTAAGTCACTCATCTTTCTTATCCGTAGTTACCATGTTTAATTAGAATTCATTATTGTATGGTGGACTGATGTGTTGTTGTTTCTTTTTTTGCAGCGTTCATTTGATGCTCCTTTGGGCAGGACGAGCTTTCAGATGGCGAGGATATGTAGCTCGCCCTTGAATCCCTGGAGCTCACACACCTTTCTTTTTTGGTCACCTAATTTATATAGACATTTTCTATGTAGTAGTGATATCTTGTCATGAATTTACTAGTCGCTTTCATTATGCGACCATGTATTTATTTCATGTATCAGTGTTATGATTTCAGTATACGAGCAATGTACACATTGCAGAAACTATTTTGTATGGCCCAAATAAAGCACACAGTGCTATATGCCAAAACAAATTTTTTCATGTTATCATCGTTATTAGCATCAGAAATTTACTGCTCATGTCGTTATTGGTGTCATTATAAGCATTGCAGAGCATTGGTATCAGCGTCGTTATTGGCATCGGTATCACATCAAATGCGACACTGATACCGACCCCAATAATGACATTGATACCAACGTTGATATCGACTGTTCTATGGTGTCACCAATAACGATGCTTTTTGCAATGACAAGGGTAAATTTTGTTATTTACATTTTCGTCGCTTTTAAAGTCGGTATAAGGCCTATATCTTGTAGTGTCATGTTCCCCTTCATGTCTATGATTATCCTTTGGACTACTAAACTGAGGCCTTGGGGTATGAATACCATGAATTTGTGAAGGATGATGGTTGCCTTTGACTCTAGATAGCTCTCCCTTTTCAAATGTGTGCATTACTAGCTGATACTTTTCTTTTTTTGGATGGGAAGGATTACCAACAAAGGGAATTGCATGGGAGTCTTCAATATTTTCAGGTTCACTTTGTGGTTTGCTTCTGATTTCCTTTATGGCTGAGATGAGCTCTTGGAATAAGAATTTATTGCTTTGCTGCAATTCAGAGATTCCTTGGTGTACCTGAGCAATCCCTTGCAACAAACCTTGATTCATATGGGTTAAACCTTCATTCAAAGCCTTCAAATCCTTAGAAATTCCTTATTTGACATGTCCCATCTCCTTTGATAGTAGGAGATAATCATTCCCTGCATGCTCTTCATGTATGTATTGTTGTCCTTAATGTGTGCTATGAGCAATCCCAATACTTAATTCTTCATCTTCTTGATCAACATTATGGGCTTCAGTTGTGTAATTTTGATCCTCTTTGAAGTCTCTGACAGCATCATTCAATGCCTCAATAGTAGGGTATTTCTTCTTATTCCTGGCCATTAGGAAACATTGTTGTGATAGTAGACAGTTTATCACTAAACCTCTTGTTTCTCTCTGAATATGGCACCAATCCCAATGCTTAATAGCTCTATGGAAAGATTATTATATGGGAATATATCAGATTTAATAATATCTCAACTTGTAATAGTGTATATAGGTCGATTGAACTCAAACAATGTATTCTAAACAGCTTGTTTAGGTGCAATCCACTAGACCCCCTGCTGTAAGTAAATTGACATAACTTTTGCTCCCAATGTTGGATCAACAAAATTTTTTATTCAAATCAGAGCTTAGGATCCCCTCTCTGAATGGAGCTATCAAGTTCTTAGTTTGGATCAGGAGAGAATTTTCTATAATAAGAATTGTATACTTGTCCAAAGAATTCCTGCGACCTGTTAACACCCTGTGGGAACCCTGTTTAACATTGAAATGAATCTTGTAGTACTTGTAGACCTTCAAAGAGATTAGTAGACTTCTGATAGATTGTAAGGCACCTGTAAGTATCCAGTAAACCCCTACAACTAATAGGTACCTGTGTGAAAAAACCTATCTCTCTCTCTCTCTCTCTCATGTTAGAAAAATATCCATCTAATCTCAGTTGTAACTTGAGAATCCATCTTTTGAGGAAGTTTCAAGGTTGGAATCCTTGTTCTTCCAGAGTTTGAATGATGTGATTGATGTCCTCTTCAGAGAGTTCACTTATAGAGCATGCATCTTTATTGAACTATAGTCAGCATGAACTTAATCAAGCAAATGACTTCATCCGTGCGTAGCTCCTTCAACATCTTTGGATAGGTAAGGCAAGATAGCTTCACCCTCTTTTGTGAATTTTTGATAGAGGAATTGCAAAGGTAGTAGATACAACTATCATCGATTTTCTAGGTGAAAATGCCTCTTGTGTCAATGTGATCTAATATGTCACTTGTTTTGAAAACACTTTGGAATGTTTCTCTTTGCACTTGCAAGACATGGAATTTCACTAAGGAAGGATCATCTTGTGGCCTTTCGTCAAGACATCTTTTGCATAGCCCTCCTCCCAGCTCCCAAAGAATCCGAGCAAGTTGGTCTTGTGGATGCCACATTCCTTGAAGTACTCCATGCTCACAAACGTCCTTATCCAAAATGGTCCATCATTATATTGGCTTTGATCATCTCCTACATTGTAATTAGCATGATTCACCATCGAATTCCCTTCGAGTATGTGCCCTCTCCCTCTTTCATCATCTGGGTAGTTCTAGGGATCATACCCACTATTTAGAGTTGATGAAGCTCATTGCAATGGTTGGTTTATGGCGCAAAGAATGGATTGGCTTGTAAAATATCGAGTAGAGGAGCATCAATTGCAGTATTTTCCATCTGAATATTATTTCATTGAACGATACACACACTTGTGTGTTGTAAGGATATGAGGTTCATACTTCTCTCGAAGACTTCATGTTGTTGCTCTAGAGGTATAATAGGTAGAGGGACATTGGTCACATCATAGCAAGACTCCACCATCTTCACAAAGAATTCCGTGCCCAATCATTCATGCAGTTTGCAAATGAAAACCATGTAATGCAATCATTCAAATGATGCTTCCACACAAAAATTTATGAACGCACTGAAGAAAATGTGCCTAGCCTAAGTAGTTGTACTCATGTGTCACGCAAAAAGACATACACAACAGAAAATAAATTCCTAATGACGTTGACTAATGTGTTCAAATTCTTTGCGAAAAACTTTGCCTTCAGATTCACAGTGGTGGATGCACAATGTCACGACATCTGCCCCTTCAAACATGCACATCCTCTGGCATGTGCCAACTTCTTTACCACTTGCAACATTGTTCCCACAGGATCATACGGGAAATCATTGATAATATGATAAGTAAGTAAGTTGACATAGGTAATCACAACATCCTCCTGGATCATATGGATGAATCAAAGAAGGTAAAATTTCGTAAATCATCAACGCATTTAGATCTTATTTGGCTGATTGATAATCAGACAATCTTGTGACTCCAAACTCTCTTGTCCCCTTCAATGGAACAAGTCTTGTTTGTGCTTTGTCCACATTGACATTTATATCCATATCTATCTTGAAAAATCCATTGGCAAATTATTATCAGTGTCCAAAGGTAATTCAACCTTCTTGTCAATTGTCTTATATATTCATTGTACTCTATCTTCTTTCCTACAACCTGCAAATTTCAGCTTTTATTGTAAATTATCTAGTAAACAGAAATTTTTTGTGTATGAACAATACCCAACTCTTTTGATTGACAAAAATTAGCCACATCTTTTTCAGACTATATATAAACAGCCCAATACTGAGGCTTATAGTTCACTTTAGCTGTAAATCCTATCTGTTGCTGTAAATCAACACTTTGTAAATCTTTTTGCTAAAATATTTATGCGAATAACACTTTTTGTTGAGAATAATCAGAGCCCAAATTTTATTGTAGCATGAAATCAACAATTTCACAATTCATTGCCAAAGAATTGACATGTGAGACATATGATAACTCTTGATTTTCAATTTTCAGCAATGCTGAAATATCCTCCATAGTATTCCTTTATAAGTGCTATTTTACCAGGAAAGGACAAGGGTTTCCTTCTATCAGCATCAACCTTGCTCTTAGCCTCTAAGATCATCCACTCTACGCTTTGCTTCATAGAGATACCAACCCCAAAAGGGCTTCCAAAATATAACCTAAATGATTGTCCCTACTTGATTTTCTTGAAGCCAAGATCAAGCACCCACTTGGGAGGCTCATCAAGCATCAATGGCACTAATTCTATTTTGGTAGCATTGATAATATACTTATATAGTTCACAAAAATTATCATACACATTTAGCAAATCCTTCACAAATTGCTCTTCTATTTTCACTAAATTCGAATTGTCACCTTCAAAGAATTGAGTGAACAAATGGTTCCTCCTAGGGATAGGGAGACATTTGATAAGCCCTTGTCTAATCTTCAAGTTCAAATTCCTTAAATCAGGCCAAGGGGCACCCTTTTCTGATAGATTTCCTTATCCCAAAGAGATTTGAGCAAACCCCATTCAGTTATGGAACAATAGAAGCATTTGTAAATATACCTCTCACCATCTTTATGAATCCTAGACCAAATTCAATAGATTCCATTACCTCTACACAACAAGATATGAGGAGACCCTCATCTAAAGCTTGGGAGCATGCAAGTGATAGTGGAGGAGGCCTTCCAAGAAGGCTTCAACAACTTTAAGTAGCTATTGTAGTATGGTGTCTCAAGGGGCCACTTTGAGTGCTTGTAGGATTGCATCTTTAAATTCTTTTGAATTAACATTACTCTTTCTTTCCTTTGCTTGAGAGTGGCCAATGCCTTTTTCTATGCACTAAATCCAATTCCTAATTGGGTGAACTTGTGCTTTGTTGCAGCTTGTGTTGAGAGTGTTGAAGGTAAAGGCACCTCTACCTAGCCACCCGTGTATTACTACACTAACAGTACCTACCACTACACACACTACAAGTGGCAAGCGCCCCTCACCATCACTTTATTATTTATTCTTTTAGTGACAATTTGAATAAAGAAAGGCCCGGTCATGTATTGTGGCTGTTGGAATTCCCATTTTGTGTCTCTCTCTTTCTTGCTCTTGCTCTCCCGCCATAGCTCTTCCAAGCAAGCTTTGATCCTTCTCACCTTTCAATTGGTATCAGAGCATGATTTCTTGAGCATTTGAGCTTGATCTTTGACTCATTCAACTTCCTATTGATTACCTACACTTATTGGGTCTCCTTCCGCTGACAGCCATAGTCGACTCTCTCGAGCTCCTGTCACTCCCCGACTTCCGGAGCACCTACCCTGCCCATTTGGGCACCCTTAGGGCATTTCTTCAGAGGTATTAAAGCATTCTTTTGAGTGTTTATTTTAGTTTTCAAGGTACACTAGGAAGGGGCTGCAAAAAAAAAATCGTTTTTTACTTCAGCCCTCCCTTGGCACTCATTCGCAGTCTCATTTGGGAACTATACACTTGGTTTATGCTTGGCATTTGATCCCGAGCCTCGGCATTAAGCAATAATGTGATTTACTTTAGGTTTGGGACTATTATACACAATTTATAGGCAACCCACAACAGTGCTACATTAGCATGTTATATCTCGATCACTTTGGCATTGACATTTGATGCCGCGTTGTGGTCTCTTTTCAATAGAATCATAATGCAACTATCTTCGTATACTACTTCTATAAGTGGCCTATCCTAAATAATCCCAACATAAAAGGTCAATCATTCAAACAAATACAAACCATGTACTCTTGTATAATTTGCTAGATGTTAGATTATAAAGTTTTAGTAACAAATACTCATATTCACAAACATGCATTATTCATCAAAACATTGGTTAAAGTAGGCGAATAAAACCAAAAATACACATTGAGAGTGTAATGACCAGTTAGTCGTACAATCACAATGCTCAATACAAGTTTGTAGTAATTGTTATAAAATTCAAACTTATTAAATGCAAAAATGAGCTTTGCTCATAAAGGTCAATCAAAAAAACTTTTGAAGGTTTCTTTTCTTAGGCTAATGGATTCTAGCAATACCTCAAAGTTGAATTTGAATTTGGAATGCAACATCTAGAGTTCCACATGTTTTCATGTGTTTGTTCGTGTTTGGGATTGCTCTATATTGATATCTTGGAATGTTATTGCAAATGCTAAGTTTCTCAATGAGCTTTTGTAGAGCCATTACATTCTTAGGCTTTGTCAACCCATTGTCCTATTATCGCTAGAGGCTTGCATGTTTAGAAGTGTATATTAATAGTGCTCATAGTAGAATAGGAAAAAAATGCCATGTAAAGAGGGGTTATAGTTTGCAAAGTATAGTCTTAGTAGGTTTAATAGGCCACTATAATCAATATATTAGCCATAATCATTTTTATGGAACCATTGGGAGAATAAAAACAAGGGTGCTGATGAACTAAGGCTCTTTCTTTTAAAGGTTTAAAAATGATAACCTTTAGTGATGGATTAACATGGTGGATCACCCCTATGGTTTTGTAGCAATTGATTAATGAGGTCTATTGATGTGGTTAGTGGGGGGGTGGATGTGGCAATGTTCCAGGCTCTACAATCGAGAAGGAGAGCCAATGCTAGTGGCAATCAAAGCTTTCTAATAAGCCTTAAATCTTACACTTTAGAGCTTAATGCTATAAGCATGTGATTAAATTAAGAAATTCGTGTGGCAACTGCCACTCTATCATGACACTAAATGATTTCTTTCTCACATCATTGATTATAAAGATGTGGCAAAATCAAATTCCAATGCCAATTGAAGGTGGTTTTGAAAGACAAGCCTCTAGTGCCATCATTTTTTTGATGCTACAACAATTAGAGCTTCGTCACATCATCATTGGTGAGTTTGAGCAAAGGTGCAATGGTCCAAAATAGGAACATATGTATGATAGAAGAGGTGATTATTAAGGAGCGCTCCCCTTGCCCCCCCCACTTTAGTAAAAATGGCTACCCTAACAAAAGATAAATCAATGCTCTATGCTAGTCATCTGTTGACTATGAGGGCGGAGATGATGGTGGAGAGTTGAGGCATCATGGATATTACCAAGGCTGCAGTTGATGTTTAAGAGCATGCCTCATTAGCCTTGAGGAATTTCAAGGTGGGTATTTGTAAGACTTAACCTTTAAGCCTTAATGGCTAAGGGTAGGATAAGCGTCACAAGAGAGAGAGAGAGAGAGAGAGAGAGAGAGAGAGAGAGAGAGAGAGAGAGAGAGAGAGAGAGAAAGAGAGAGAGTTCTTTGACTTCTACTGAAAAAGGGAGAAATAAGGAAGACAAAATTTATTGATATTGATGAAGGTGATTTGACAAGGCACTTATTTAAATCAAATCACATATGTAACTAGGTTGACACATTTACCCACATACTTGAAAAAACTACAAAATATTTTCAACCATATTTTAGCAAAATGAAACATTGTCTCTTTTAAATTATGCATTACATGAACAATAATGACATGTTTGAAGAGCTAAATTTGGTTGGGGAAACTTGTCATACAACTTGAAACATTTTGTTGATGAAGAATACATTGCAAAATATAAATGAATGGAAAACCAAAAATTTACTTGATCAAAGTCTGAGATCTAGTTGTCTTTATGTTTTTTTAAGAAACATGTCTTTGCTTCTCTTTACTTTTCTTTACTACTCTTTACTATTATTTATTGTTGATGGTGACAAAGAGAAAAAAAGCTAGACTCAAATATTTTGAAGGATTGTAGTTGCCTCTCGTAAATAGAAATGATGATGGTCAAATAGAAGCAAATGAGTAATAAATTTCAAGTAAAATAATTATTAGTTTCATTATGGAAAACAACAACAACTAATCATAAATTATATAGTGATAGCTAGCTACTTACTGAAAACTAACCCATAATAATTGATTGAATACTATAATGAATCGAATTCTATATGAAGGGCCTTTACCATACAAGAATAAATTATAGTAAAATTGAAAGGAGCATAAACACAATGAGAAATAACCAGCTTGCGGCGTTCATACGTGTTGGAGGTCGTCTAAGGAAACCTTCCCTGAGTTCATGATCTTCCGGCAAGAAAGCGGTGTGTCCTTGATATACCATCTTCTTCATGGTTTGTGATCTTCGGGAGTCTAACTGTGGCCTGCACAATGGACATGCATGATAACCTGAGGTAACCAGACCTGTTCCAACACCATGACCTAGTGAATACTTGATTGAATGAGATAAAATATAGATATTAACAGTGAGAACGAAGGCTTGCTCACCTGAGCACTCTCCCAATCCCGAAAAGTCATGCATCGTCCACATGAGAATGGCTTGAATATTGGCTTACCGCCAACCATCGCGCCTACTCATATCTTGCATAGTGACCCCCTCCTCCCATAAAATCTTAAGCTCATCGACTAATGGACGAAGATACACGTCCATATTTTTTACTTTGTAGCGGCCTGGGATGAGCAAGCTAAGGATGAGATGTCCTTTCTTCGTAGAAAGCCATGGAGGGATGTTCTAGTTGATAAGGAATATAGGCCACACACTGTAAGAAGTTGAGCACAGACCAAATGGGTTCACGCCATCCATTACGAGACCCAACTGAAGATTCCTTGGCTCTCGGGCAAAGCCTAGGAAGGTAGAGTTAATGTGGCTCCATGCGCACGAATCCGCTGATATTCACTGAACTCCATCCATGGACCTATTCTGCACATGCCACGTTGTCAAGCTCGCCATGCCGAACGTACGAAACATGTGGTTTATGCGGGGATGAGTGAAAAGTGTCTGAGAACTTTTTGAGGGATGGTTTGCCCTTGCAAGTCTTGTCGATACATGTGAGCACCACACTTTGGACATGTCTCCATAGTCTCATATTCTCCTCGAAACAGACATCAATCGTTGATACATGCATGGATGTTATTGTATTCCATGCCAAGCTTCCGTAAAACATGTCGTGCATCATCACGAGACTCAGGCATGGTATTTGCAGGTGGTAATATATGATATTTCAATAACCTGAAAAAAAATCATAAAACACCTTGAAAAAGCACAAATATTTGTAATAATAGTGCCGAAAAAAAAAATCAATGAAGCGTATCTACAAGGTACCTGAACAACTCGGTCACACTCGTATCGCTCCACCCGTATTTTACTTGCACACTTAAGAGTGTAAGCAGTGTCTTCAGCCGAGATACTCGGCACCCATCATATAATGGTATGGATGCTTCCTCTCTAAGCAGATCAGAAGTCTCACCATCCATGGGAATCAATGCATCGATCATTGCCTCCATCTCAGGCTCCAAGATTGTAGGTAGGTCTGGAAGGTTGCCTGTCTCCTCTAGCATTGATGGTATAGATTGGCCTTGCGAGTGATGGATTGGCTCCTGCACTCCATCCTGAGATTGAGGCAAGAATGCATTCCCCCTTGGGATGAGACATCACCTCCCTAGATAGAAAATTTGCCAGCAAGACCCAATCTTATTGTATATGGTATTCAATTAGCTTGCGAGTACAATGCATGATTGATATTAACTTCAAATTACTGTTTGCTTAAAATCCGCAATCACCTAATCAATGATCTCAGATTGAAACTCGCCAAATCGTCGTACATGTTCTATAGACAATCGACGTTTTCGTCTAATTGCCAACTTGCATTGAGAGCAAGGACATGGGACATGCTGATTAAGATATGCTTCGCGATCTTGAACAACAGGACCTTCTTCGTTTTCCATCTTGTCTATGTTACAACAAACAATTTAATGACTTGTAATACAAATTGGGAAAACCCTTCACTCATTGTTTATTGGAGGTCACTTATGCTTCTCGAGATGTCTATTTGATGTGAGATCACTTGGGATGCTATATCAATGTCTTGGCATGCTATTGGACTAATTTGAGCACTCATTTACTCAATTTTATAGAGGTTTTCACTTTTATAATAAGTAGGGTTGAATGCTATTTTGTCAAAGAAACTTCATGCTTATTGCTTGTTGATTCTTATTGATTACTTTGCATGCTACACTAATGTCTATGGTTGATGCCATATACTTGGCCATGCTTCTAGAATGCACTTGGATTGAGATTGAAGCTTAGTCTCATTGAGTTTGACTGTCACTTCTCACATCAAGCATTAATTTAAGACACTTCATGCCTCTTATCATTGGATGATACATGAGCCATTTGTTAGATATATTATAGTGAGACAATAGGACTAATTGTGACATGTACATGCTCTCTTGATACTCATTAGATGCAATACCCCTATCGTAGGATGGTTTGATGTTTTGTCTTGGATCTAGTACTTATATCTATCATAGTGTTGTCAGTGGTATTTATACGCTTCTAGGTTATGCTTCTAGGAGGACCTCTCTTCCTGCTAGCTTTCACTCAAGATATCCTTCCATTTAAATGCTCCTAACACTCTCCAATGAGTTGCATTTAGATGAGTTACATTGTGAGTTCAATTTGAATGCATTTAGATGAGTTACATTGTGAGTTGCATTTAGATGTCGTAAGCAAAAAAATTTCACTAATTTCTTTCCTAATACAATTGATAAACATTAGACATAACTAACCCTCCATAGCAATCATTAGACATAATAGTAGACATAACTAATTTCTTTCCTAATGCAATTGATAAATGTTGGATATAACTAATCCTCCATAGCAATCATCAATCAATGCAATTCAAATCTCTACTACAAATGATTAGAGATTTTTTTTAAAAAAAATTGAGTTGTTGATTTCTATCTACTCTAATATACTCAACCAATCAAATCATAATCTCAAATCAATTCAGCCTCACAATCCAAGCATGGCTCCCTCAATTGGTTACGCCACTCCATTTTGCAATCCATCCATTCCTCAAGTACTTCAAAAAAGAGAGGAAGCATAGAAAAGAAAGAGGGATATCCCAACCTCATCTCAACTCCACCTCTCACCCTCCAAATTGTAGAAGAAGAAGGGGAAGAAGAGAAGAATGCAAGATAGGAGAGAAGCTTCACTCTTCTAGTTCCTCACTCAATTCCTCTCTCACTCTCCCTCACCCTCACCCTCACCCTCACCCTCACCCTCGCCCTCAATGTGAAGCATAAGAAGATAGGATACAAGGAGAGAGAAGAGAGCTCTCAAGTTTGCACACACAAGATTGATCTATGCATGCATCCTATGTGAATTTGAACACTTCAAAAAAGTGAATAGAGAGTTTTGCCCACAACCTCTTCCATTTCCTCCCTCTCCCTCCCTCTCCCACTCCCTCTCTCCCCCTCCCTCTCCCTCTCCCTCTCTTTCTCTCTCATTTCCTCTCCCTCTCACAATATATCCTAACACTCTCCAAAAGCAAAAGGGAGAGGGAGAGAGAGAATGCACTCTCCCTCTCCCTCCCTCTCCCTCTCCCTCTCCCTCTCTTTCTCTTTCTCTTTCTCTCCCTCTCTCATTTCCTCCCCCTCCCTCTCCATCTCTTTCTCTTTCTCTCCCTATCTCTTTCTCTTTCTGTCCCTCCCTCTCCCTCTCCCTCTCTTTCTCTCTCATTTCCTCTCCTAAACAAGCAAAAGAGAAAGTGATTTAAACCCTAAACAAGTAAAAGAAGGAGAGAATAGACTCACCGATGAGATATGGCGACTGTGGGGCGGCTCCTCTTCGCGATGAAGGCTCCTCCTCTCCTTCGCGAACAATGGCGACGGTG
This sequence comes from Lygodium microphyllum, assembly GCF_053477565.2. NCBI lineage: Eukaryota > Viridiplantae > Streptophyta > Polypodiopsida > Schizaeales > Lygodiaceae > Lygodium > Lygodium microphyllum. Next base: position 117,204,052 of record NC_141161.1, on the reverse strand, counting down.
ACAAGCCTTCTTCCTCTCCTTCTCTCACAATGGTCGCTCTCGCTCTCAAAACAGTAGACACAAAAATGCGAAATAAACTCGCACTCGGTTTCGGCCCGTTTTTTTCCTTGTGGAGCGTCACTATTTGCATCGCTATTTGCGATGCAATTAGTGACGCCGCTACCTGCGTTGCTACCCGCCATCGCTATAGGCTTAAATCCTTGTAGTGATGTATGTGTGCATGCAAAGCTCTTATGGTTATAGATGCATACAAAATGACTATTATCTGATATTATTTTCCCACACTTTCCACCTCACTTCATCTAGTTATTTGCTTATGATAACAAAAAATACATTAGTATCCTTCTTTCTATCTACCATGCATAATGTGACTAGTATCACATGTGTGCACTCATATAAGAAGTTGCGAATCATTACCAAATAAATAAAAACTACAATAAATAATATCAACTTATTTTCATAGTAAATTTTGATAAAATATTGTGATATATATAATTACATAACATTTATTAGGGGTCGAATAATAACTGTCTCCAATTGATAACACAACAAAAAATGCAAGGATGGCCAACCATATGCAAATGCTGCCTCTTGTGGGGAATCTGCATCATATATTAGTGATACCTCCTCTAGTAAATCTACTCTATAAAATTTAAACTAATGTTACCTTCTGCAGTCTCTACAGTGTAAAGTTCCATAGATTTTACATAAAATACTACCTCTTGCAATGAATCTATGCTGCTAGGCTAATTAATGTGATTATGAGTGGTAAGCATCATTTAGATTATCATATGTAAAAGTTAGCATTGATTTTTGAGTCTATTAGGATTCTTTCATGCAATGATTTCTATAATCAATTAACTACTAGTTGCAATATATATCCCAGAAGCTACCTAGCCAAGTAGTGGAAGCTTCGCATTTTGATCTTTGTCTATAGTTATATACTCTTTTACTATAGATTTATAGACATCCATTCTAAAATTCATTTTTGAGTAGCTTCTTTGAGTAGCTTGTGGATACTAGCCTATTGGCTCAATGTTTCTTCTAATGTATCCTTTTTGCTCAGTTTGGAACTAATTTACTATTATTACAGTATGTACTTGCTTTTTTTCATAGACATAATGGCAACTATTTCAAATGCTTTCAATAACAAAGCTACTCGAAGGCACAAAATTGGCACATCTTACTGCATAATAGAACCCAATTTCTTGCTCTAGTAGGGGTCTACTCATGGTCAAGGATTACTTCACGAGCTAAAATTTTCGTACTAACCTCGAGGAGAATCATCAACTATAGAAGCAACTAGAGGTGTACCTTTGTATGGTTTTGACAAATTAATGTGAAAATAATTGTGAATTTACAAGGAAAAATTGAATCTAAATTGAACTTTGCTTGCCTCTTAATTTTTGTAATCTTCTCTTTTCAATAGAATCATAATGCAACTATCTTCATTATACTACTTCTATAAGTGGACTATAGTAAATAATCCCAACATAAAAGATCAATCATTCAAACAAACACAAACCATGTACCCTTGTATAAATTGCTTGATGTTAGATTATAAATTTCTAGTAACAAATAGTCATATTCACAAACGTGCACTATTCATCGAAACATTGGTTAAAGTAGGTGAATAAAACTAAAAATACACATTAAGAGTGTAATGACCACTTAGTCATAAAATCACAATGCTCAATACAAGTTCGTAGTAATTGTTATGAAATTCAAACTTATTAAATGCAAAAATGAGCTTTGCTCATAAAGGTCAATCAAAAAAACTTTTGAAGGTTTCTTTTCTTAGGCTAATGGATTCTAGCAATACCTCAAAGTTGAATTTGAATTTGGAATGCAACATCTAGAGTTCCACATGTTTTCATGTGTTTGTTCGTGTTTGGGATTGCTCTATATTGATATCTTGGAATGTTATTGCAAATGCTAAGTTTCTCAATGAGCTTTTGTAGAGCCATTACATTCTTAGGCTTTGTCAACCCATTGTCCTATTATCGCTAGAGGCTTGCATGTTTAGAAGTGTATATTAATAGTGCTCATAGTAGAATAGGAAAAACATGCCATGTAAAGAGGGGTTATAGTTTGCAAAGTATAGTCTTACTAGGTTTAATAGGCCACTATAACCAATATATTATCCTTAATCATTTTTATGGAACCATTGAGAGAATTAAAAAAAGGTTGCTGATGAACTGAGGCTCTTTATTTTAAAGGTTTAAAAATGATAAGCTTTAGTGATGGATAAACATGGTGGATTGCCGCTATGGTTTTGTACCAATTGATTAAGGAAGTCTATTGATATGGTTAGCTAGGGGGTTGGACGTGGCAATGTTTGAGGCTCTAGAGTCCACAACGAGAGCCAATGCTAGTGGCAATCAAAGCTTTGTAATAAACCTTTAAATCTTACAGTTTAGAGCTTAATGCTATAAGCATATGATTAAATTAAGAAATGGGTGTGGCAACTCTCAGTCTATCATGACACCAAACGATTTCTTTCTCACATCATTGATTATAAAGATGTGGAAAAATCAAATTGCAATGCCAATTGAAGGTTGTTTTGAAGGACAAGCCTCTAGTGCCATCATTTTTTTGATGCTACAACAATTAGAGCTTCGTCACATCATCGTTGGTGAGTTTAAGCAAAGGTGCAATGGTAAAAAATAGGCACAAATGTATGATGGAAGAGGTGATTATTAAGGGGCACTCCCCCCCTCCCCCATACTTTAGTAAAACTGGCTCCCTAACAAAAGATAAATCAATGCTCTATGCTAGTCATTTGTTGACTACGAGGGTAAAGATGATGGAGGAGAGCATTGAGACATCATGGATGCTACCAAGGCTTCAGTTGATGTTTAAGAGCGTTCCTCTTCAACCTTGAAGAATTTCAAGGTAGGTCTTTGTAAGACTTAACCTTTAAGCCTTAACGGCTAAGGGTAGGATAAGCATCACAAGAGAGAGAGAGAGAGTTCTTTCATTTCTACTAAAAAGTGAGAAATAAGGAGGACATAATTTCTTGATATTGATGAAGGTGATAAGGCACTTATTTAAATCAAATCACATATTTAACTAGGTTGACACATTTTCCCACATGCTTGAAAAAGATACAAAATATTTTCAACCATATCTAAGCAAAATGAAACATCATCTCTTTTAAATTATGCATTACATGAACAATAATTACAAGTTTGAAGAGCTAACCAAATTTGGTTGGGGAAACTTTTCATACAACTTGAAACATTATGTTGATGAAGAGTACATTCCAAAATATAAATGAATGAAAAACCAAAAATTTGCTTGATCGAAGTCTGAGATCTAGTTGTTTTTATGTTTTTTAGAAAAACATGTCTTTGCTTGTATTTACCTTTCTTTACTACTCTTTACTATTATTTATTCTTGATGGTGACAAAAAGAGAAAAAGCTAGACTCGAATCTTTTGAAAGATTGTAGTTGCCTCTGCTAAATAGAAATGACGATGGTCAAACAAAAGCAAAAGAGTAATAAATTTCAAGTAAAATAAGTATTAGTTTCATCATGAAAAACAACATCTAATCATGCATTATATAGTGATATCTAGCTACTTATTGAAAACTAACCTATAATAATTGATTTAATACTATAATGAATCGAGTTCTATATGAAGGGCCTTTACAATACAAGAATAAATTATAGTAAAATTGAAAGGAGCATAAACACAATGAGAAATAAAATAGAAGCAAGGGAGAGAAATTTTTGAGAAGCATGTATGACACAAGTTTGGGTACAATCTCTCTCCATGCATGGGTGGAAACCTCCCCCGTGCATGTATTTATAACATTTAATTAAGCTTTTGTACTCAAAATACATTATTTTGAGTTTTTGGTTTTTTCCTCCTTGTAGCACTAGCTTTTTGTAAGAGAGAGGGATTTAATAATGGGAAAATACTAGCTACATTGGCTGGTATATAAGGTCTTAGGGACTTGATTTTTGGATCAGATTATAATACAAGTCTTCTTTCATCTTTATCTCTCTCTCTCTCCCAGCTTTCATGGCTTCTTTCTCTCTCTTTCTGTCTTTCTCTCTCATTTTTTTAGTCTTTCTCTCTCCTCATCACAATCTTTCTCTTTCTTGCAGTCTCTCTCTCTCTTCTACACACACTCTCTCTCTCTTCTTATCCCTCTCTCCTATCCTCTTCATGACAAGTGGTATTAGAGCTCTAGTTTTGATCCTTTTAGTTACCTTACATGCTTAGTTACCATCCTTTTCAGTTTAAAAATCCAAGAAGCTTTAGATACAGAGGGACATGCACTAAAATGGAGGAGCACTAAAGGACCCAGAGGTCAAGGACAAGGAGGACAGTAGTCAGGAGCATTAATGGAGTCATTGGACCAAGTTTGGAGGCTAGAAGATTGGATTTGGCAGCTCGTGGGTCATTTTGGGCCAAATTTGAAGGTAAATATCTAAAAACAGTTGTCACTGGAGTTAGAAAGACTTTAATCTTGGTTACTTTTCACATGGAGTCTTCTCTCTCCTCATTCTCAAGCTCCTGCCAAGCTCTCATGGAGGAGAAACACCATGGATCCTCTCTATCTCAACCCCAGTGATCTTCACCACTCTTCCAGAGCTTCACAGGGATCCTAACCATCATTTCAAGCTATCCAAAGACTGGTTTGACCCTCCCTTTCTCCCCAAGCAGTAGCCCATAAATTTTGTCACAAATTTAGGGGTTGCAACTCATTAGACCAAGGTCATCTGCAGCTTCTTCTCCATCTTGGCTTGCTTCTATAGCTTCGAGCAGGGGTGTTTGGTAGGGATAAAGCCTCCTTCTCATCTTCTTGGACTTCCTTCAACCTTTGAAACCCTAATAGGTGCAGCCATGGACAGCTATGCATTCTTCTTCAAAACTCACTGATTCTTGAGGGCTTTTTCCTTTCTTGGTGCCTAGAACTTGTGTCTACAAGAATCTTTGAAGAAGCAAGCATCAAGAAGTCTGTATTTGAAGAGGGAGGCAAGAATGCAAGCTTGACATTTGGGGCAGCCATAGCCATAGAACATGACCTTCAATTTCTTCAAGTTCTCTTCAAGATTGGGTCCCGGGGTTCAAGATTGGACTCCTTGCCATCAATGGATCTTTTCTACCCAATTGTAAGAGCTTTGGTGCACGCTCGGGGGGTTCACTATATATATCCTCTATATAACGTGCGTTCATGGCCTATTTATAAATATCCTAACCTGTGAATTTTTATTGAATAAAACACAACCCTTTTCTATTCAATCTATAAGTAACCCCTTTATATGGCACCGGTCTATATGTAAAAAATGTATAAAAATGGTGTTTTAAAAACCCCTTATTTTAAACTCACGTTATATATACATATATTCATGAGTGACCTCCCCAACGGTGCATGAAAAGGCATTATGGGGTGAGATTTTGGGGCATTCTTCTTCTATGATGTTCAAGGCATGCTGAGAGTTGCTGAAGTTCAATCCCTCATTCTACCATTGAAAAATCAAGCTTGAAGTCTCAATTCTTGGCTAAATTTGTCATCACGGAGCTAAGGGGAGCAACCATGGGACATTGGCCATTGATTCTCAGCCCGTCTTCACCAATCAAAGAGGTAATTGACTCTTGAACTCTCTTTTAATTCCATCCTCTTGCTGAGCCTAAAAGCCTATTGTTGAAAGAGATTCAAGTAGTTAATCATGCATTTTCTTCAAGATTTCAATGCTTACATGTTGCCAATTTAATTTCAGTCCTCTGTTAGGCTTCCTTGCGTTCAGAATTATCCATTCTATGCTTAAAATTCTCACTACTTTTTACTGATTGCCTCACCCTAACCTCTTGACTTGTGATGATTGTTTGAGCATAAATTAATCTCTGAAATCCATTGTAAATGAGGTGAGTTAGCAGTGAGTCACTGCTCCATAAGCCCTGCCCTTATTCCCAACTCAATTCCAAGCACTTCATGAAAAGAATTGCTTCCAAGCTCCCATGCATAGCATGTTGATTGCTTAATTAATAAATTTCTATTATGTATACTTCGAGTGAGGAAAAAGCCCGATGCCAAGCAAGGTGGCAAGACAAAAGAGGGGTGATCCCCTCTTGCCATCAAAGACCCTGAAAGGGTGCACAACCCGGACCGGGGGGCACTTTGCCCACCTCCTGGTGATTCAGAGCCCGAACTTGTTTGTAGGTGTAGGGATATTTTGGGGACAGTGAGAATTGGCATGTCATGATGATGCCATTGATATCTATGACATATTGATGTACTTGGGATTCTGCCACTGATGTATATGGCATATGGATATACCACTGATGTACTTGCAATGATATATGACTGAGAATCAATGCCACATGCAGTCATGTATGCAACTATGATAGTGAATGCAACAAATAATGCATATATGATGCTCATATGTGAGTGACACGATCATGGGAATGCTCATTTTCATGCTCAACATTGATGTTATGGTGCATACCATGTATATGTATGCTAAAGTAATGTATGGTGCCATGGAAGAAGCAGTTGCAAACATACAATAGATGAGAGGACCATATTTCAGCTCTCTTGAATTCCTACAGGGTGCTGTAGGCATTTTTCAGTCGGTTCAGAGGTAAAGAGTGAGTACCAGCACTAAAGAGCAGGTCCCAAAGAGTGTTTGCAAACCTCAACAACCCCCTCTATTGGTTTGACACTTTAGTTGGGCACTATCCATTCCTTAAAGGCCAAAACAATCTCCTACTACTATCAAACACGGTGCAGGAATGCATAAAACAACCATAGATTTGCTATTACAGGAGTTTCTATATTAAACCTGCAGCAGTGTGCTTATACTCATGTGACAGGTGGTCTAACGGGACTCCATCTAACCATGGCAGGGAATAAGGGAAAAACTAAGGCCAATGATGACCTCCAGCAACAAATAAGGGATGCATGCACATCGAGGGCTGAAAATAACCCTGAGGTGGAAGATGAAGATTACTCTCATGACGTGGGGAACCTCAACGCACTCACGAAGACCCTCAGTTGGCATGAGACAAGGCATGCTAAGAGGCATAAAGAATTGATGGAAGGCATTGGTCAAATGAAGACCACTATGGACACCCTTGCTACCCAACTCACTAAGTGGATGGAATTCCAAATGAAAGGGAAGGAACATGAGGATAGATTGGGTATGCATGCTGAACGAGTGACAGGCCCATCAGTGAATGCAGAAAATATGAACTCCCAAGGCATTTGTCTTGTCCATGGAGAAAGATAAGCTTTCCCGCCAATGGTATGGCCTTGAACAATGTGGTCTTGCTGTTAAAGAATACACAAATCAGTTCCTCAACCTTACCATGTATGTTGAGTCGATTATTGATGATTCCAAGTTACATAAGTATGTGTACGGGCTGGATCCCCAATTCTCGGCTGATGTTTCAGCTCAAAATCCATCGAACTTGTTCAAATCTATTGAATTGGCTGAGAGGTACTCTCCCAAGTATAGTCCAGATGCTTCATTTCAACATGGATAGCAAAGAGGGGCATTTGAGCCAATGTTTGGACAGCAAAGAGGACCTATGCAGTCATATTTTGGACAACAAAGAGGTGTTGTAAGACTTGGGCAGTTTGGGGCAAGTTATAGTGGTGGTAACATGCCATTCATCACTCCAAAGATCCCCGCATACCCCATTTTAATGCCTCAAGACCACAAAGTAATTTAAGGACGAAAAACAGCCCAAGAATGGATAATAGGCAAGAGGATAACATAAATAAAAATGCTTCAGCCTTTGGCACTCCAAAGTCCATTCCCATGGATTTGTATAAAGAAAGAAAGGAAAAAGGGCTTTGTTTCAAGTATGGCAAGAAGTATACAACTTATCATGCCTCAAAATGTGCTTTTAGAAACGCTAAGGCAGGGGTTTATAGCATGTTGGTATTTGACGACTCAAAGGAGGACCCTGAGGATACACATGCTTTGATGATGATTGTTGAAACGGATGATGTTGATGAAGAGTTTATTCAAGAAGAGTTCTTTGACCTTGCTGACTCTTTTCCTTTTGACCTCGGTGGCCATGTATCACGAGGTATGGCTAGAAGGAGTGAACTACATGCTGAGCTACATGCTGCCATTGTTTATACCAGTCTATGGATGCTTGGACAGGATCCAAAAGCCCTAATACATTGTGTATTAAGGGCCAAATTTAAGGGAAGGATGTGTTTATACTTGTAGACAGTGGTAGCATTCATAGTCTCATTAATAGAGCAGTCATGGACATGCTAAAGTGTTTTCCCACTAATTTACAGCAGCCATTGAAGGTGCGAGTTGCCAATGGGAATGAAAAAATTAGCACGCAAGTATGCCCTGTTGTTCATATTCAGCTTGCTGAAAACTTTGGACAACAATTGGATTTAATTGCATTGGAAATGGGGCCTATAGATGTTGTCTTGGATTGTGATTGGCTGAAAACTTTGGGCACTATAACTATCAAATTTTCCTTGTTGTTTATGGAGTTTTTCAATGTGGGACAGCTCATTCACTTGTAGGGAATTCAAAATAACAGTGAATTTCAGCTCATTACCAGCAAACAACTCAAGAAAGAGTTCAAGAAATAGTCCCAAATCTTTGTATTGCAGTTAAATAAAGAAAATTCAAATTAGTCCACTAAAATAGTAAAGATTTCATCATTGAGAACTCTTTTAGAAGAGTACAAGGACCTCTTCCTACCTACAACACTACCCTCTACTAGGGCTGTTGATCACCCCATAGATCTGGAGCCTTAGTCAAAGCCTGTAAACAAGCCACCTTACAAATTGTCTAGGTGTGAAAGAGAAGAAGTTGCCAAACAAGTCAAAGAATTACTAGACATGGGATTTATTGAGCCCAATTCTTCACTATATACTTCCCCTGTGTTATCGGTAAAAAAGAAGGATGGATCTTTTAGGATGTGCAAAGACTAGAGGGATCTTAGTAAGATCACCATGAAGAACAGGCACCCCATTCCATGCATAGATGACTTGTTGGATGAACTCAAGGGGGCTAAGTAATTTACGAAGATAGATTTGAGGTCAGGCTATCACCAGATTCACAAGAGGCCAGGGGATGAGGTCAAAACAGCATTTCAGACTGATTGGGGTCTTTATCATTTCTTGGTTATGCCTTTCGAGTTAACTAGTGCACTAGCCACCTTTCAGAGCTTAATGAACAAAATACTTCAACCCTTTCTTTTCAGATTTTTGTTGGTCTTCTTTGATGACATCCTTATCTAGAGTAGATCACTGACGGATCACCTTTGGCACATGAGGAAGGTGTTTGATGTATTGAGGCAGCATAGACTCTTTGCCAAGGAGAAAAAATGTCCTTTCATGCAGATGAAGGTGGAATACTTGGGGCACATTGTTAGTGAAGATGGAATTAGGGCTGATGCTAAGAAAGTGCAGTGTATAAAAAATTGGCCCACACCTACAAATAACACTTCACTTACAGGATTTCTTGGTCTCTCATCATTCTATCACAGATTCATTAGGCATTATGCCACTATTGTAGCTCCCTTGACGGATAGGCTTAAGAAAGAGGCCTTTTTCTAGGATGCCATAGCTGATAAGAGCTTTAATCAGCTCAAGGAATTGCTTCCCTCAGTGCCCATCTTGGTTTGCCCATATTTTTTGAAAGAATTCACCATTTGGTGTGATGCCAGTGGTAGAGGCACAAGGGCTATATTGTTACAGGGGCATGGGGTTGTAGCATTTGAGAGCCACAAACTTGCTGAAAATGAGATGACCATGAGTGTATATGACCAAGAAATGCTGGCCATCCTTCATGCCATTAAGAAATGGCACCACTACTTGTATGGCAGTAGATTTTGGGTCAAGAGTAACCATAGGGTCCTCAAATATTTCCTCTCTCAGTTTAATCTTACCCCCAAACAAGGCAAATGGGTAGCTATGTTGCAAAACTATGACTTTGACATTATACATAGGCAGGGAAAAGACAATGTAGTTGCTAATTCATTATCTAGAATGTGGGCTTGTAAAGTTTCAGCCATCATGGAACTTCATAATGATTGGATAGAAGAGTTTCAGGAGGCCTATTTGTTAGATGCTAATTTCAGCCACATTTTCCAAAAATTACAGCAAGGGCATGTAGAAGAAAACTCTCCATATCATCTTAAGAACGGTCTCTTATGGTTTCAGGGCAGGATTGCCATCCCATACACTTGTCCATTCAAGCGTGCAAGAGATGCATTCCTCACCTATAGCTGGTCACTTGGGAATATTTAAAACCTATGACAAGATTGCCAAAAGCTTTCATTGGAAGGGCCTATGGAAGGATGCAAAAGATTTTGTCTTGAGCTGTGTGCCATGTCAACAAAACAAGGATACCACCTTAAAACCAGCTGATTTACTGCAACCATTGCCTATGCCTGAAGGCAAATGGACGCACATTACTATGAACTTCATAACCAGCCTACCTATGACCAAGAAGGGATGGGACATTATCTATGTAGTTGTGGACAGACTCACCAAGGCAGCCCATTTCATTCCTACAAAGACTCAATATAATGCTTCTCAAGTAGCCAGCCAATTCATGGAACATGTTTTCAGATTACATGGCTTACCATAGTGCATGACGGGGATGCTAAGTTCATAAGAAAATTTTGGCAGGCAGTTTTCAGCTCTATGGGCACTCAATTAGCCCCTTCCACTGCTTACCATCCACAAACTGATGGCCAGACAGAGAGGGTTAACAATTGGCTGGAAACTTACTTGAGGCATTTCTGTTATGATGTGCAGAATGCTTGGGACTCATGGTTGCATTTGGCTGAGTTTGCCTATAATAACTCTACACACTCTAGGATTGGAGTTTCACCCTTTGAGGCATTGTACGGCTATAAGGTACCTCTTTCCACTGTTATCTTCAATGAAATTAACCCACAAAGCAAGGAGGAATTGGATAGAATGCAGGCCTGACTTTAGTAGTGCAAAGTCAACTTGAAAAAAGCTCAGGATCAAATGAAGCTTTATGCTGATGACAAAAGAAGGGATGTTGTATTCCAAGAAGGGGATTTGGTGCTTTTGAAGGTGCCCAAGTCCAGATATGCCACCCTTAAGGATGGGTCGAGCAATAAGTTGGCTCACAAGTTCTATGGGCTATACCGAATTGTCAAAAGAGTGGGAGACTTGGCATATCAGTTAGCATTGCCCCCATCCACGAAGATTCATAATATCTTCCATGTGAGTCAATTGAAGCCCTTCATTAGATCATCAGTGGATTATATTGAGGAGTTACCACCGATAGATGAAGAAGGCATCATTCAATATATACCTGAGCAAATCATAGGACAAAGGGAAAAGAAGCTTCACTCTTGCTCCATCATGGAATACTTGATTAAGTGGCAAGGTTTACTACTTGAGGAAGCTTCTTGGCAGTTTTGGAAGAGTTTCTGGTGCGCAGATCGGTTGCTGTATGCTCACGTAGTGAATCCCGAAAGGTCCCCAAGAACAATGAACTCTACTTTTTTGCACAAATTACAATGTAAAAAGCATGAACGACAAGAGCAAGAGACCAATTGGGTTCAATCTCTCCCCATGCCTTGTGTGAGCGCTTCACAAAGCATGTATTTTATGTATATTTCTTCTTCATGCTCAATAATAGCGCAATTTACAAAAATATGACAAGCTTTTAGCTTTTGAGTTTGCTTTTACAAAAAATAGAAATAAAGCTAGTGGACGGTGCCCAAAGAGTCTGGCACGCCCAATCTCAATGTCCAAATAGAAATAACATATCCGTGCGCATAGGCGCATACAAAATAATGATAAATAATCGATGCCTCAATAGACATGACAAAATATAGGCGTGGCGCCTATCAAAATACAATCCATAGGTCGAATACTCGCTAGACTACAATGCTTTCCTCTGCCATTGCTGCTATCTCTACACATCAACTGAAGCATTCACAATCGTTAGTAAAATAATACAATTAAACAGACAAAAGTGAATACCTAGCAGTCTTCAGCTACATAAATAAATCAACTGGTTAGAAATAAATCCTAACCTTAATTTATTATGAGTGTGCACTCTAAACTCATAAACGTTTATTAATTTAATATGCATTTTGCAGAATCACCCGCTATGGAATCACCCATGTACACACTAAATTAATGAAACGCTCCAAAAGGACAGGCGTCCCCATCAACTTCTCGCACAAAGAATCCACTTTGTGTATGAGCCCCGGTCGTCAAAGTTTACGGAATCTATCGTAAAATCTCACGGAATCCACCGTGGCACAGAATCCACCGTGAAATATGCCTCCTGGCATCATACCCCCGGGGTGGGATAGCAATTGACCTCAATTGCTATTAGCTCAATGTGGAGCTAACAGAGTGGGGAAAGCATTTAAGTCTCTAGAGTGCATCCATTGTGCTTCCTCTACAGGATGGTTCTTAAATTTAACTAGATATCTAGAATACCTTCGGCTAGTTCTAGTGGTCATAAAGTCAGTGTCTATGATAGCTTCTGGTTCAAGTATTTCAGTCTCTTCCTCTAATAAAGGTGGGTTTTCATAAACAGGGTGGACAGGTAATTGGCCTCTAAATGGTCTCAATAAACTAATGTGAAATGTATTGTGAATTTTCCAATGAGATGGTAATTCTAACTTGAATGCATTATCATTAATTTTATGAATGATTCTAAATGGTCCATAGAATCTAGGAGCTAGTTTGACAACTAGATGTCTATCTACACTTTGCAATCTACGTTTTTCTATTCTCAGCCAAACATAATCATCAACTTTGAAATTCATAGCTTGTCTTTTCTTATTGGCTTGTTTGGTATATGATTGCTGGGATTTAGCAATCATATCCTTAACCTCATCAAATATATTATTATGCATACTAGCAATATCATCAGCACTCTGAATTCTATTAGACAAAGATGCAACAGGTGTAGATAATCTATATCCATAAATGACTTCAAAAGGTGCTTTCTTTGTACATGTGTGCGGTGTATTGTTATATGCAAACTGTAATAAATGCAAATGAGTGTCCCATGTCTGAGGTTTAGAGATAGTATACGCACGTAAAAGATCTAAAATGGTGTTGTTTGTGGCTTCTGTTTGTCCATTAGTTTCTGGATGAAATGTAGATGAGAAATCAATCTTTGTGCCTAGATTAGCAAACAGGGTAATCCAAAAATTGTTACAAAATCTAGAATCTCGATCTGAAATGATAACTTTTGGCAATCCATGGTTAGTAAAAATAGTTTTCAAAAATAACTGTGCTGCTTGTGATGCTGTTAAAGTTTTCTTACATGGAATGAAATATGCTTGTTTACTAAATCTATCTACAACTGTCCAAATCATATCATGGTTAGATTTAGTATTTGGTAAACCAGTAATGAAATCCATAGAAATTTGTTCCCAAGGTTTAGATGGAATAGACAAAGGCATAAGTAATCCATACTATTTACCATGATGTCTCTTAATTCTTTGACAAATTAAACATTCAGAAAAGAAGTTAGATACATCTGCATCCATATGCGGCCAATAAAAATCTTCAGTTAACATATGTAATGTAGATATGATACCTCTATGACCTTGATATTAGGGACAATGAATTTCATTCAAAACGAAAGATCGGAATGGAATAGTAACACACAGTCTCTTTTCATAAAACATAAATCCATCATTATATGACAATGAATCAACAGGAATGAAATTATTTTGAACTAATTTATTCCAATCAGAATGAAAAGTAATAGCCTGGTGATATGTATCTTTCATAGCAATCAAAGAATCAAAAGATATGACAGAAATATTATGAATGGCAGGTCTTCTACTCAATGCATCAGCCACTACATTTTCTTTTCCAGGTTGGTATTGAATGATAGGATGAAAACTTTGAATAAAGGAAGCCCATTTGATATGACGGTCAGAGATTTGAGGTTGGCTAAGTAAATGTCTAATACTTTGCTGATCGGTCTTTATCATAAATTCTGAACCCATTAAGTAGTGTTTCCACTGTCTTAATGCTTGTACAATTGCTAATAGTTCTTTGTCATATGTGGAATATTTCAGTTCAGAGGGTTTCAGCTTGCAACTAGAATATGCTATAGGATGATTGTCTTGCATAAGTACGGCTCCTATTCCTGATCCACTAGCATCGGTCACTACTAGAAAGAATGGTCTATTAAAGTCAGGAAACTGTAGAACAAGGGCATTGGTTAATGCATGTTTCAGTAAGTCAAAGGATTTCTGTTGATTTTCGGTCCATTGATAAACAATTCCTTTCTTGAGAAGTTTGGTTAATGGTAAAGCAAGTAATGAAAAATTACGTACAAACTTCCTATAGAAACTAGCAAGACCAAGGAATGAGCGTAACTCATGCACGTTTTTAGGAACATGCCAATTCAATATTGCATCAATTTTCTTAGGTTCAACTTTAATTCCTTCAGATGATACAATATGACCTAAATACTCAATTTCTATTTTAAAGAATTTACTCTTTTTAGGATTTGCAAACAGTTGATTTTCTTTAAATAATTGAAAAACTAATGACAAATGCTCATAATGTTCTTTCTCATTTTGACTAAACACCAAAATATCATCAAAGAAAACAATTACACAATACTGATATTTCAAAAAGATACGGTTCATCATTTTACTAAAGGTAGCAGGTGCATTAGTCAATCCGAATGGCATGACCGAAAATTCGTAATGACCAAACTGTGTTCTGGATGCAGTCTTGAATATGTCAGACTTATCTAGCCTCACCTGATGATAACCAGACTTAAGGTCAATTTTACTAAATATAGAAGATCCTTGCAGTTTGTCCATAAGGTCATCAACTCTAGGAATAGGGTACATATTCTTTACAATGATCTTATTTAAAGCTCGGTAGTCAACACACATACGATAGGTATTATTCTTTTTCTTGACTAACAATACAGGTGCACCGAATGGAGAACTGCTAGGTCGAATCAAACCTCTATTTAGTAATTCCTCAACTTGACTCTGGATTTCTTTTTTCTCTATCTGGTTGTGCCTATATGGTGCTTTGCAAGGTGGTTGTGTGCCAGGGATCAAATCAATCTTATGGTCTTCTGGTCGTGAAGGTGGTAAACCTGGTGGTAGGTCTTCTGCAAAACAATCCTTAAAATATGCAAGAAACTCCTTATGCCTAGGGTGCATATGATTTTCCTTTACTTGCAATTCATTCACCCAAATGAGATAGGATTTACTACTCTTGCGTAATGCACGTTTAGCTTGAGTATGCGAAAGCAGTGGAAAAACATTAGATGCATGCATACCATATAATGTAATAGATTTTCCTTGAAAATTAATATTCATTGTGTGTGTGGAATAATCTATATCTAGATTATGCTGGTGTCGCCAAGGCATTCCTAGAATAATGTCACTCGACTGTAATGGAACAACTAAGAAATTTCTTCTTTCAGTGTATGAACCAATTTGAATCTCTAAGTCTTGCAGTTCTTGTGTACCATTATACCTAGTGCCTAAAAATGCAGCTTTTATGCGATAATGCATAGGTACAGTCTGTAATTTCAATTCCTTTACCAATTTTGCTGAAATAAAATCATGAGTACTATCGTCATCATGCAAAATAGTATTTTCCTTTCCATGCACCAAGCATTTCATAGTCAATAATGAATGTGGAGTAGGCATACCTGGTAAAGTATCGGAAGTAGTAATGGTGTCATCCTCATCTTCAATGAAATCAGGTATATCCTCATGTTCGTCTTTGTCCATGACTCCAAGATAGTTGATATGAGCTGGTGGCTTCTTTGCATGACAATTTGCTGCGAGATGTCCAGGCTGGTGGCATTTATAGTATACTATTGGCTTGGCTTTGGTTACATTATTTGCAATGGCAAGAAGTCTAGGTACATTTGGATTTGGCTGTGGAATAGGCTTAGGATTTGGATTGACATTGGATGGTAATGCAGGTGGTTTAGCCCAATTCTTGCGGAAAGATGATGAAGAGAAATGACCTAGATTAAATCTTCTAAAATTGAAATTGAATTGTTTAGATCCATAATTACCATTGGCTTGGAATTTCTGTGGTCATCTGTCTCTACCGCGTAACTTATCTTCAGTGTCGTGAGCTAGTGAAATGGCATCTTCAAGGGTAGCAGGCTTGAACATGTTCACTTCAGCGTAGTAATGTCCAAGAAGTCCAGACATATACTTCCGCTTATGTGTCGTCTCTGGTACGTCTTCAAGCATGCGTAGCTGTAGGAGTGCATTCCAAAAACGCTCTGTATACTGAGGTATAGGCTCACAATCCCGTTGTTGAAGTAGATCCCATTGCTTAATTGCCTTCTCATGAAATTGCGGTGGAAGGAAATGAGCTTAAGTCTAGTTGTTGGAAGAACTTTGATGAGGTAAAACATGGATTGACGATGGCTTTGGAGGGGTCTAGTCGACTTGTTCAACCATACTATGAACCTTTCCTAGTTTACCAAGGAATATTTTAGGAAATATTTTATAGCTCCGGAAGGTGGTCTAGTCGACTTGTTCAACCATACTATGAACCTTTCCTAGTTTACCAAGGAATATTTTAGGAAATATTTCCTACAACTTCCATATCTTTCAACTTGACACATTGACCCTCAAGTGGCTACCAACATAACTACTCTATCTAACCCAAATGCTAGATCCATAAAGGTCATAGTAGTAGGCATGTAGCTCATGGAATCATTGACAAAAGGATAAAAGCATAGTTAGGTGGTATTTTTTTTCACTATTTTAGCAATTTTAATCAAATTTACACTTTTAAAATATTCTTAGGATAGTGTTCGCTTTAAAGTATATGTCTAGAAGTGTCAAAACTACTTATATTAATTGATATCATTGAAAAGTACTTTAGTTTAATTATAACATTGAGTCAAATAGCCTATTTCATGAATACATTTTCTTGCAAAAGTGTTGTCAATGACACTGTCTTGGGTACCACCTAACCATGCTTTTACCCAAAACACAAATTGTAGAAACTACATGGAATGTCAAGGATTGTGACAATTTCCCTTGCTTATTACTCCAAAGGTATCAACTTATAAATTGCCTATAAAAAGGAGTCCTGAAGGGATACCACTACTCTTGTGATGAAGCTAAACTAGTGATAAGTCAAGTGGTCTTGATGGAGGTTATTACTCTTAGACTTCAAATTTCTTGTGTTAGTTTTTCCTTTAGAAAGTCTTTGGCAAATTGACAGCACACAATACAAGTCGACTACACAATAATCGAGACTTTTCTCTCTTGAATGTATACTTTATAGTATGCCTTCAACTTTAAAAGTTGTCACCTTCATGATACTTTAGTACTACGTAAAGATGAATAAACATTAACTTCTGACATCACATATATACTACTATCCTCAACTTCCTTGAAGTCAGCTAGTCTTTACAAGTACAAAAGCACCACTCTAGTGCACAATATGGCCTTTCAATTGCAATGCGGATCCAATATGGACTATGAGACACAACTGCACCAAAGTTGTTGAAATCAACAATGGCATGATCCAAGAAGGCTACCTTCAAATCAATCCTATTGAAATATTCATTATCAAAGATGCTCTCATGTCCCTCTACTATCAAGTACATATCATTTGCCAACTGTACAATCCACCAATCTCTTAGTTTTATCATTGGGTTTTTACTTCAACATCCTCCATTGATAGAGTATTACCATCTTTTGATCTAATTGAAAGGACATTATACTAATAGTCACTTTGACTATCCATTAGACATTTGTCTCAAAGCACACTAAAATTTTTTGGCATCAATCTTGTTAATTTATTTAGATTACAACTATAAGGATTGCACTAGGTGGCCATGGATGCTTTGATTGCCATGCCCAAAATATAGTCCATGGCCAAATTCTCCTCAAAATTGCAAGTTTGTACCCCCAAAAGACAATCCTTGTCAAAAAAAACAAGTTTGGCCCTCAAAAAACACAAGTTTTGCCCCCCAAAAGACAACCCTCCTCCATGTTAATAACCTTCACTAGCACTAGGTTTTAGAAAGCTAAGCTTTTTTCCCTTTCACAATGGATAGCTAGATTTTTTCTTTCCATCTTAAAAAAACTATTGATACATGCCTTTAAAGGCCTTGGTATGCGTTGGTGCCACCCATTAATCTTCAATACCTTGGAGCATGCACCTGAGATAAAATCCTAGTCCAAATTTACCTAATATTTGATATTCAATGTCTTCTAAAGTAGTGTCCAATACATTCTAAAAGAAATTTCATAGCCGCTAAACTCTTATCCATGCCAATGCAAATTGTTAACATCCACTATCTATTTATTCGTGACAACATTGAATAAAGGATCCTTTATGCACTTTTTGCATACTTATTTGCACTAGCTTCACTTCACCTAGGAATTTTTTTTGACTTACTTAGGGAAAATCAAGCTTTCACAAAAATGTGTGACAATGTTAGAGTTGGACTTCACTTATTCCACCCATTGAGTTATGGGATATCTATCTAGTCATCTTTTTAGTTAGCATGTTCACTCTATGGACCACTTGTATATTATGTGTGTTTTACTCTCATTACTCTTCGTAGATTGATATAGTGGAAAAAAGGAAGTAGAAGAAAGACTAGGGTTTTTAGCTTCCTATGTTATGTGCATTCTTTGCATTTTTTCTGACTTATAAGAGATCTCTCTCTCTCTCTCCCTGGCTCCCATCTTTTCACACTTCATATGAAAATATGATCTCATCTCTACATGAGGCTGATTTCTTCTATTCATACCCACAGAAAGTTCAAACTCTCACATGGTTTTTTTTAAAATATTCAAATGATTAATATGAGAGGAAATCGGGGATATATTCTTGAACTCTCTTTTCCCACATCCATCAACTTGATGGCTCAAACAATTCCTTCATAGTTAGTAATATACTCATGTTGACCCCTTATATGGTGGTCCATAACTTTGATATCTATGAGGTAGATTTCATTGATCATCTCACACTATTCTCTTCCTGGTTCTAAGATAAGATACCACATGAGTTCAAAAGAAAGGGTTTATAGTTAGTAAAGTTTATAGGAATATATTTACAAAAGGGGTTTTTTAATTAAAATTTGAAAACAACCATAAGTGTAGTAAAGTAAAAGGGATCATTTAGTAAAGTTTTAAAAAATATATTTTCAAAATGTATTTTTAAATTAAAAATTGAAAAAAACCGTAAGTTTAGTAAAGTAAAAGGGATCATTTAAAGGTCTTCTAGCATATAAAGAAACAATATTTCTTAGTATCATTTGAACACACGTTATATAGATGATTTCTTATAGGTGGACTCCTTGGGGTCAATGGATTACTAATATGTTCTTACTCTTTGTCATACACAGAGATTTAGCACATCAACAACATGTGGGACATCATGTTTAATCAATGACCTTGTCTCATCCTCTAATATTGTGCATTTATCAAGAAATAGGCCTATTACATTGGCAAAAGCTAGTCTAGTATTCATTGCAACCTTGCTATTATAGAAGAAGGCCACCCTATAGACAATTTGAAGCAACACTGATATCTCATTAGAAAGATTTCTTATCCTCAACGAGATGATGAGCTTTCAAAAACCCATGTAGACATCAAGTAACATGGTGAGATTGATCACATCCATCAATTACTTCCACGATTTCCTCTACAGTTATCATATTTGGACCATTCCTTTTAATCCTTTCCTTTTGTGGATGTTATCATCTCTTTACTCTACCACATGGATACTTATTCTTGATATGCGTCTACGTTTCTCTCCTTTCAAGCTTCTACCCAATGTCCAACCTATCATTAGGAGAAACATGGACTCTCTTTTTTGCCCCTTAAGGGGTTTCTCTCACCTCTCTCTCTCTAAAAAGAGATTCCAAAATAATATTATAAAAAGAGATCTTCTACAATCAAGCAAATCTCGTATTTTTATTTTCAATAGATTTCACCTATTATTTTATTCCCAAACTGCTTTTTCTCAAAATCCTCATAACTAAAAAAATACAATTCTATTTTTTCTAAAAACGAAGCCAATCATTGATATATGACTCTTTAATGCCCTCATGACTTTTCAACATTAAAACATATTACAATCATTCTCATTCTCGCTTCTTAAAAAGGAAAAACTTAAAAAACGATATAAAATGACGTACACATCATATTTTAAGATTATTTTTTACCCAGAGACACCTTTTTGACTCGAGATTTTCCTTGTAAATTTTCATCTTTTTTGGACAAGTATATACGTATTTTTGGGCATTTTTTCATTCCCTCAGAAAGCTCTATTTTTGTCCCAAATTTTGTGTTTTCTTCTCTTTCCCTCCAGAATATGATTTGTTGCATACGAGTTCTTCTGAAGCAGCATTGAGGAGTAGTTTTGATACCATTTGTTGAAATCAAATAATCTCTATCTACAACACACTCTACCCTACTACAAGCCATCTCCCTCTTCAAAAATATGCAGTAAGAAATCTATGTCTTCAACAGTTTATACTACAAGCAATCAAGTGATAATGGAGGTATCTTTATTTTTTTAAATCTTTGTGATGTTATTATTCTTCACAGTTGTTGTTCAGTCCTTAAGCATCAATTCATAGAGAGAGAGAGAGAGGGGCGAAAAATATCGGGTGCATTTATTACCACGTCTATTTCTGCGTCTACAGTATTGCATCTAAAAGTGCCCTTATAGTCAGAGTTACACGCCCACATAGATGCGCATATAGACGCGCGTATTGACGGGCTACGTAAATATATAATCATATTTATAAAAAAGTGGATATATTCATATTGTGCGTCTATACACGCGTGTATCTACGCATCTAAAAACGCGTTTACTCTGCAAGTTTTTGAAGAGAATAGACGCGCATTTATCCTGCAATTTAGATGCGTTGATAGATGCGCAAAACAAAGATATGAAAAAAAAACCAGAGAGTATGTGCTCTCTGGTTTTTTTCCCCCCATCAACATCAAATTGTATGCTTAGGGAAAATAGAGAAAGATTATTTCGAAGATTAGATACTGAAAACAAAACAATGTATGTAGAATACAAAAGTTCATATATATAGATGAAACGTTTTTACATTATGAGTTCTAGTGCTTGTGACGTCATGGTCGCAAGCACTAGCTGAAAGTAATACATATCAAAAATGAAAATTACAAGCCAAGGAGAGGCATGCATGCATGGGTCTCCTCTATATCTCCTCAGAAGAGGCATCATCATCGCTACCACCATTGCTGCCTGTGCCGCTGCCATTGCCGCCACCGCTACTGCTAGTCCCCCCTTCGCTATCCTCAACTGCATCAGGGTTAGCCTACATAAAGGATTAAGGTATATAAATACCATTACAAACAATAAATTAGAGTTATCTATACTTTTCATGTAAAAAATAAAACATACCTCTTCTGGTGATAGAATCCTCATGGCGCGATTATATTGCTCCTCCGTGATGAGTCCCTCCTCGTAGAAATGCTGCCAAGTGGACACCCGATTATGACCTCGATGGTAGCCTACCTCTCTAGGAGTAGGCATCCTACCAACGATATGATACTACAAAACAATTTGAACATACAACGTATTAAAACAAACTATATAATGAAGTGAAACAAATTACAAAATTTAATTTTTAAAAAAAATCAAGTAATACTTATAAACTTAACCTCCCATGACTCTTCGCCACCCGATCCATAATGTGACAATCCCATGGTTGCCATCTGGATACGTTGCGCATTTGCATGCTGGCGACTTGTCATTTTCTCCGTTGCTCTCTTCTTGGCCTCTTTCCACTCCTTGCGGTGGCAATTGGGTGGTTGGCCATATCCAGGGCGCCCCTGCTCTTGTCTCTGCAATGACTCCTTGGCGCGCGTCATAAGGTGAGACCTCTTGTTATGAAGCGCGTCTCTCACCTTTGACCGTCCCCAATCATCTGAGAATCGTGAATTCTCGGGATTAGGGTACCTTCTATGTACTGCCCGTAGCACCTCTTGCCACAAACCATTTTTTTGGTGCTTGAAGGGAATCATGCAATCTTTGTATGTGGCATGCACGACACTCCTCAAGTAGGCTATCACTTCCCTCCCCTCAAAGTCATGCAAGATACCACCAACATCAGTGACAGAGTAGTACATTTGTGGAGGCTCACCTCTCTCATTTTGTGGTGAGGGTGATTGAGAGCCACCACCTAGGCAACCCCCACAAAGCCCTCGACCTCCTCGTCCTCCCGCACGACTCTCCCTCCTCCCTTGACGTGCAGTACCCTCTACCTCACTCGATACACGTGCTTTTGCAGATGCACATGCTTTCGCCGATCCATGTACCTCAGCTGATCCCTCTGTAGGCAAAGATGTGATAGGTATCCCAGACATCACACTGAAAACCTCCTGAGCTGTGGGAGGGTGACCAAGATAATTGGTCATCTCCCCCATGAATTGCTCCTTGTTGAATGGGGTGCTGGAGGATCCAGGATTCCACATCTACACAAGAAAAATTATATTATCCTGTGCAAATAAAATATATTACATGCTGCGTCTATATCTGCATCTCTGTGTGTGTCTATATCTGTGTCTCTATGGGCATCTGTCAGCACGTCTATTTTCACGTCTATACCTGCGTCTACACTATCATCTAGACGCGCTGACAGACGTGCACAGTCAGACCATTTCTTTTCAAACTTGCATAAAAAACGTGCAAAAAAACCTCCATAGATGACAAGATCCAGCATGTGAAGAGAGAGAAGAGAGAGACAAACATACAGAGAAAGCAAACAAGATTGAGAGAGAGAAGAAGAACTCACCTTCTTTGCTTGTTCCAACGGGTGGCGGCTAGGTTGCAAGCTCCTTGTCCTCCTTCTCCCTTCCCTTGGTAAGTTGCTTGAATCTTCTTCTCTTTCTTGCTTTTTGGCTCTTGTTCTTTACTCTTTGGCTCTTCTTTCCTCCTGTCCTCTTTTTTCTCTTATTTCCTTACCTCATTGTCTTCATGAAGTGATAGATAGACACAAGTAGTAATGTCGAGCTCGAACTGCAGAAAAGGCGCAAAAAATGCAGGAAAGCACAAGTTTGAAAAGAAAGCCACAACTTTTTTTAAATTTTTCTATACCTGCGTGGCATGTCTGTAAGCGCATGTATATGCGGAGATAATGCCTATTACACACGCTTACAGACGTGCAGGAACAATTAAGGAAATCAATGCATGCATTTAGGGAATCAATTGACCTATGTGGTGACATATATAACAAATCTTGAGGATAAGAGATAACACATTGGCAAGTCAATTGGCACATATGTAGTGACTTACTAGACCATCCCACTTACAATTGCATGCAAGTATCAATAGGTGGATAAAGCACGAATGGTTTTTAGCTAGAGAGAGATAATGCAATGAAGGTGTATACAAAAGAGATAGAGAAAGGCATATTACCATCAATCAATCAAAGATATGTACATGAAGTGACTTAATATAGTAATTAGAGTATCGTCATTTTTAGGATGCTCCATTGACTTCTGTAAGTTTTTATAACCTTGAAGTAGAATATAGCCAACCACACTGTCCATGGAAGGAAAACTTGGCCTCATCAAATTAACCAAGTTAATTTACTTATACATTTCATAGATAAGAGATTTGTAGTTGGCTTGTTGGTATTGCAAAGTATCCTTACAGTGATCTATTTTAGTCACCAACAAGTGGATACACTGGCTAAAGATGATGAAAAGAGGACATGTGCACATTGGCTACATGTGGTCCACCTTATCTAAAATTATATGTGAGCTATAAGTGCACCTTGACATGATTGGAATAGCTTGCACATGCACAAGCCAACTGATTTACATCAATCTACTCATGCTATGAATTAGCATGCATGGCTAGGTTAAGTGTACAACAAATGAGACATGTGAGTGTATTGATCAGTTCTCTCTCTCTCTCTCTCTCTCTCTCTATATATATATATATATATATATATATGTATATATATATATATATATATTGCAAATGCATAAGTCAACCTTTGATCTATATATACATCCAATCATCATGCCCTATCCAATCACATTTGTATAGGGCATGATTGGATGTATATAGGACATGAAATCACATATATATAATTAGCTTTGAATGATTGGATGTATATTTGTAATATTCAGAAAGAAGTAAAGTTGGGAATGTATATCATGTCCTATGCATGTATATGCCCTATACATGTATATCATATCGTATATACATGTATATCATGTCCTAGCTTATGATCCATGTGTAATTATGTCATATATACATCCAATCATGTCCTATCCAATCATGCCCTATTCAAACAAATACTAGTTGTTAAGAGGTTTGGTCATATTCAGGGAATTTATGAGAAATGAAAAATATGTGCGTTTATTTTCGCATCTATAAGCGCGTTTATCAACGCGGATATATAGACGCGTTTTTTATACTAGCATGAATAGACGTGCTGATACATGCACTTATAAACGCACCCGCTTTTTCCCGTGTACAGTGCGCATCTATAGGGCCTTTCTCTTGTAGTGGAGAGAGAGAGAGAGAGGAGGGGAGAAGGGGGG
Organism: Lygodium microphyllum; assembly: GCF_053477565.2. NCBI lineage: Eukaryota > Viridiplantae > Streptophyta > Polypodiopsida > Schizaeales > Lygodiaceae > Lygodium > Lygodium microphyllum. Next base: position 117,179,520 of record NC_141161.1, on the reverse strand, counting down.
GACAGAGAGGACTATGTCAGATGAACAAAGAAAATAAGTGATAGAGTGACGAATAGTAAATTAGGGCAAAAGATAAGATGATGTTATTGTTTTCCACTAGCCAAGCCTCAGTATGAATGTGTTTAGGGTTTCCTTGATGAATTTTAGTTGAGAGAGAGAGAGAGAGAGAGAGAGAATATTTTGGATAGAACAGAAGATAAGATTTGATGCTAATTAGAGGTAGATTAAAAGCCAAGATTACAGAGGCTGATTAGGGATTGATTAGGGTCTATCAAGACTGAAAGTAAGAGAAAGAGACAAGAACCAACTCGATTTAAAAAAACATAGATATAGTGAATCAAAGGGGTGTAGTTCTGTGATTTGAATATTAATCCAAGTTAAAATTTGCATACATTTTTTTTGCAGAATGCAGGTGCAGGATGTACCAAACACAATATTAGTGAGTTTGGGAATCTCCCAATTCTCTTTTTTTGTTTACTAAAAAGGTGGCACCCGGATAACATGCCCATAAGTTTCTCGAAACTATATGATGTGACCTATCATTGGAAAGCGCTTGAAAAATGGAATCTATTGAGCTATAGAGCACTTGGTTTGGAGTTATAGTATTCAAGTTATGACAAATCCAAAGATTTGACCACGTGTCCCAAAGTTATGGGAAATTTCCATATTCCCCAATATGGTGTTACCAAGAGAAAGAGAGATATTCACTTTCAATTGGAGGATGAATATGCACCAATGTTTAAAAGAACTATGGAAAGAGATGATGCAATAAGATACAGGATGCAACATGAAAGAAATGTAGGGAAAAAAAATGTGGACCTTTGGGTTGATGGGTGCATTTATCCACGTGATCCACTCACTCGAAGGCCACCAAAATTTGAAGGGCTTACATCATTTGTAAAGTTTGCTTGTGAAGGCAATGAAGGATTGTATGGATACACATGCAGACTTGTCACACAAGGATTAGTAGGGGTTCATCAAACCTTGACAAATATGGAGACAAGATTACAAGGGAATATGCAGTCTTTGATGGAAAAGGATAGATTATTGGCTGAGAAGGATAGGGAGAACCAAAACCTACAACAATCAATGTCTATCATTGAAGATACTATGCATGCTACACACGTGCAGAATATGGAGTTACAGTCTAAAGTCAATGACTTGGAGAAGGAGAATCAAAACATAGAGAGGAAGCTCACAAAAACTTTGGAGATTGGGCCCACTTTAAAAACCAAAGAGGCAGGTCGGTGCATCCGATCAGTTAAACCAATTCATCAATTAACCAAAGGAAGTGGACAATATCATAGACGGATATATGCTCAATCTGCTACAATGAGAAATATATTTCCTCATGCAGAGAATGATACTATTGCCAAAGTCCTTAGCAAGGATATGATAAAAAATGCATTGGAAAATCATAAATTCAGGGACATTGTGGATGGTGTTGCTAGTGAACATCTTAGGGATGTGAGTAACTTGTTTACTGCGACAGATGCTCAGGGATTATGTGACAAGTATGGTTCCAAAGAAGTTGTCTTTGTATTGAATGCATCCAACAACTTTGTATCGGATATATGTAGGATTCAGATTGCTATGGTCGAGTTCTACAATATGTCTATGGAAGAATGTAGAGGCAAGTTTAAGTTTGTCCTCAAACTTGATGAGAGTGAGATTATCAAGGGGTAAAAACTTAAGTGTGTGAGTATAACACTTATGAATCGAGCATTGGATCCCAACATCGATGAAAAACATCCTTTATACTTCAGTGTACAATCGGAGAATGAAATATGGTGGCTTGCACCATTTGAAGTACCAAACGAGGACCATGAAGTACTTAAAGTTTTTTTAAACCTCACTAATATACCCAATGTTATTCAACAGCAAAATAATGGAGCAGTTTTACACGTTCAAGGGTTTGGGGACTATCAAGTTGAATGGCATCTTGCAGGTGATTTAAAAACATTGAAGTGTATGTTTGGTTTATCAAATGCAGCGAATGCAAAATTTCCATGCATATACTATATGCAAACTAGGAAGAAAGGGAAAGATGGAAAGAAAGAATGGCTTGCCAAGGCAGGACAACAGGGTGCTTTGACACGTGATCAGAAAGTCATGAGAAATGGAATGCTAGTTCCAGTGGATCCAAACTGGCGCCCTATTTTGGAAATACCACTAACAAGGGTTAACTTTTGCACATTGCATTGTTTGGTTAGAATAATTGAGAAGCTAGTATATGAATATATATGCTTTGCATACAAGATGTAGCCCGTGTTAGAATCTGATACTACATGCAAGAAGGTAGAACAAGTCTTCTCTGAAGTTGGATTGCACGGAGGCCAAGTAGAAATAAAAAAATATGAGAAAAAATGGGGAAAGAGTGGAAATATTCCTTGTAAACCATGCTTTGGCAGACCCAAGGCTAGGAAGTTTTTATCTCCACCTTGAGATGAGGCAGACAATATACTAGTAAAACAACCAGAGAAGTATGAAGCATGGAAAAAGTTGCACCTTGCTGTTTCAGATTGGAGCAATGGGGGGCGAATGAGGATTGCGAAGGCAGAAGTGTGGATACACCTAGATAGATTAACAGCTCTCTTACAGAAGTTGAGGTTTATGGATGGTGATGCCAATGCATTTAAAGAGACAGCTGCTAAATTTCATAAGTCCATGGTGGAGGCATGGACTACAAATAGCATAACACACTACATGGTCAGTATTATCACCATTACAAAAAAAAATCATCATTTCGAATTACTTTGTGTTTCTAATCTCTTTTCTTGTGCAGAATATACTTGAAGCACATGGTCCATATACTTTGCAGATCAAGGAAGTTTGGCAATATGGTCAACTCAAGGCATGGAAAGATCTCATTGGCAAGCTCACTGTGCTTTTCAAAAGGCAACTAATCATGGAGGTGGCATCAATGATTCCAATTCTATGAGGCAATTATTCCAATGGTGGTATAGGAGACTAGAGATACGATACGAGGAAAAAGAAAAGAAGCACAAAACATCTAAAGCAGAATCTATAAGTAGGGCAATATATGAAGTGAGAAAAGCAAGATATGAAAACAACATAGCTAGACAACTGCATGCAGAATGGTTAGCAACCCAAGAGAGAGATGGAAAAAAATGGAGACCTAGATAAAGATAATTATTTTGATGTATTTAGAGTCCACAAGAGAGCACAAGTACCAAGGATATGAGACATCAATATTCATATCTCTAACATGAGATGTCTTATAAATTTTCTTTAAAATTTCGAAGGTTTGTCACTATGTTTTTCAAAGTTGATTTCAAACTATGTTTTTTAATGATGAAAAGTTGATTTTGAAATCCTAAGACAAAGATATGAAAATTCCAAACCTTGGAACATTCACTGGCCTAGAGAGAGATAAGGGGCATGAGGGGGGTGTCAGGAGATAGAGAGAGGTAGGGATGGGGTGGAGAAATGAAATGAAATGATGAATTTAAAATTCATTTACACCACATTAAGTTTGAAAGTTTCATATTTAAGTCATCTCTCCTTTCATTTTTTCCCATTGCTCTTCACTCTACCCTCCACCTTTCTATCCTTCATCATCACAGCCATGGCACATTCCAAGCTTCCTATCAAAAAGGCGCCTGCTAGAGCAAGAGCTCAACACTCTTCTGAATCTAGTGAGCGTACTATGAGTGATAAAGATCCCCTGGTGACCGATAACGGTGGCCCTACTCTGCAGCTAATAATGGTGGCGCTACTGTGGCCAACAATGGTGGCCCTAGTGTGGTTGATAATGATGGTTCGCCATTGTCCAGAAATGGTGGTCCACATGCTCCAACTATTCCACCTCCCACTACTGCTCCAACTCGTAATACACACCCTCCAACACATAAGAAGTGAAGATGGAGACCATGCATAGCTGCGCTACATGAGATAAGGAAATTTTAGAAGAGTGTTGACTTGATTATTGTTAAGGCACCATTCTCCAGGTTGGTGCGAGAAATACTGTAAGATCTACAGTCAGGGCATCATCACAAGTTCTTTTCGAGGAACCAGGCAAGGAATGTGGGGCGATGGTCAAGCCAAGCCTTGCTTGCTCTCCAAGAAGCAGTTGAAAGCTACTTGATTGATCTAATGACTGATGGTCAACTTTTAGCCATTTATGCCCGATGTATCACTTTTAAGCCCATAGATCTGGTTCTTATTCGCAAGATCCGCAATAACAAGGATGCATTTCATCTTAATGTCAACAATATGCTTTCAGAAGGTACCTTGTAATTGGATCTATGTTTTTAGCTCAGGTTTGTTTGTAGATTGTAAGGAGCTTAGTTTTGGGTTATCTTTCGAGTAGACCTTCAAGTATTTCATAGTAATGGCCTGCAAAATGGAGCTAAATTTTCCCTGGCTCTAGTTGTACTTGTTGCGATGCACTATCTACCGTGTATTTCATAGTTTTGCAATGCTAAATCCGATATGTGATATTCTATTTTGACCATGATTCGCATTGTGTGAATTTTCAAGTTTCCAATTTTGTAAGTAGTTTTGTTGAGGATAAATTTAATGTGCAACCACGTACACATCGGTGATCAGTTGTACATGGGCCGATGCACTATATCTTTATTGTATATAGTGGTTTGGCAACACTATATCCGATATGTGATATTCCATTTTACCCATGATTTATTTTTTGTGAATTTTTAAGTTTTCAATGTTTTGCATTGCGAGGTTGACAATACATTTAATCTGCAGTTGCGCATACTCATTTGTAATATTTCCAAACGTGAACATTGACTTTCCACACACTGCGTAAACCTTGTACAAAGGTTATTCCACATATTGGATTTACCGGCAGTATAATGGGTAACCTGCACGTGAGGAATCGAGACCATTCGCATTGGAAAAAGCAAGCCAAGGTTCAAAATCAAAATTCCCGCGTAAACACCCTCTTGGGAGGGGAAATTTTGAATATTCAAGGCAATTTTTTTTTTACTTTAATCCCTTTTCCCCAGCCGATGCATGGCTAGAGAAGAGGGAGTGTGGGGGGGATGGCCCATGGATGAGTCGTGGCCTGCATGGGAGGGGGGGAACCCATGCACTGGCCATGTGTGTGAGGCCTTCTCTTCCCTCCCCCCCCCTTGCCTATATGAACTCCCGTTAGGGAGAGAAGAGGGAGGAAAGGGACGGTGCTGTGAGAGGGAGGAGGGGACGCTGCTGGCCGCCGTTGGGGAAAGGAGGGAGACCAGGGTTGTCGCCGCCGTGCAGGAAGCCGCCAGCCGCCATAGTCCGCCGCCACGGCCGCCAGACCGCCACAGTCCGCCGCCCCGCCTGGATCACGACCCCCCCCCTCGACGTTGCTGCAGTCGACTAGAAGCTTCTTAGAAGCTTCTTAAAAAGCTTCTAAGGGGGCTTTCTTAAGCCCCCTTCCCACTAGATCCCCCATAAATCTATTCATACCCCCCCCCCCCCCCCCCCCCCCGGGACTTTCAAGAGAAGAGGAATAAGCTATAAAGCCCTCCCGCAAGATCCTTCGTAAGAGGCTTCCCGCAATTAGACTTCAAAGGCCACAAGCCATCCGTGAACCCATTCCTAGCCACTCCGGTTTTTCCTAAAGAACTCATCCGCAAGCACCATTTATCCAAAGTCCCGCAAAGGAATCTCCTGCGTACGAGGGAAAAAGGCAAAGGTCTGGAGGCTGCATACCAAGGCAAGTCAATTCATAGACCGCAAAGGCAACCCAGAAGCCGAAACCACGCCTACGATGGCCCCTAAAAAGTCACAAGGTGCGCCTGCGGAAGGTTCATCTCCAAGCATTCAAGTGGATATCTCCCCAAGCCCACAAGTCCAGGTTTTTTCGAGTTTATTCTCGCATAAAGAAATGTTTAGGCGCGCTTAATTCCATAAGGGAGAATGCATTTTACGCTTATTTTTAATGTGGCAGCGTTAAAAATACATTTGATAAATTATCTCTTTAAACATTAGACAAGGTTGATGCATGTCATGAAATTGAAACGGTTGCAAGTCCAGAGTTGTCCGCCTTAAAAGACTAGCTGCATGTTGCTATTTTGGAACATTATCAAAGTAATGAGTCTAAACATATAGGGCAAAGAAATGAAATTGATAAGTGCATTTGGTTACTAGACACGGTAGGAATAAGCGTGTGCCGCATTTTAGGCAACATCTTCCTTGTAATGATTCATGAGAAAAAGTTAACACCCGTAAGATATTATCCGAAAAGAAATAGAAGAGTACGAAAATGATCTTATGGACTTGCAAGTAGCATGTAACATGGAATAAGTTAACACTAGCTTTAGTTTGGTATGAACTTCATTAACTACATTGTAGCTAGGGAAAAGTTGCGTGTTGCATAGTCATCATGCAGAAATTTCATTCATCAGGAGCCGTATTTAGGAAAGGTCGCATGGTTTATCAAAGCATGAGATTCTAAAATGTAGACAACAAGGTTGTAGGCATGGTTATTTGATGTAAGTCCTAGTAGGTCCTAGGAAAGTTAGTACCCAGATTATCATGCATTTTTACTATACCAAGGAAAGATAGAGTTATTATGAACCATGTGATGCGTAGAAGCAATGAATCACATGTATTGCAGTAGTTGCAACTATTTTTCCTCCTTTAGATCTAGTTTATTGTCTCTAGGAAGGATTCATCCTTGTCGCGAGACAAGTATAGTGAATTACCCAAATCACCTAGTCACAAAGGATTCACATGGGTATGGTTCAGTCAATACGATAGATACCCCAAACATTAACTAGGGATTAGCACGTTAAGGATTCGGCCAAGTTTTCCCATTGTCGCTAAGTCGAAACCTTCAAACCCAATAGTCCTAACCATATTCCCAAAAATGTTGAGCTAATTGGATGCTCATGTAAACAATAATCTAGGATTCCTACCTTAAGGACCAAGCATTCAAAATGATGAAACTCGAATTGAGTTGGATCCCTAGGACTAAACGTTGTCGATTTAGTGAAATTAAGGATGGGGTGGGTAAAAAGACACCCTAAATCCTCCTTCTCGCCTAAAGTTAATTCCGTGACTTGAATACACCATTCATTAGGTGAAATGATCTCTAGGAATGGAGGCGACATCACTCAGCCTTGCGGGTTGATCGTAAGAAGTTTTGCCATTCCGTGGATTAAGGTTGGCAGGTTCTTGCGCAAGTTTAACTTGCAAGGGGAAAGGGTAGTCATCCTCTTACTCTATCCTCATTAGGGAAAATTTGTCAAGTTAAGGGAAGCTAGGTATTTGCTTGGACGCAAATGATTAGTCAATAAACTAAAGCGACATGGTCGCCGGAATCTACCATAAACAAAACCTAAAGTATTGACAAGGTATGACCCTAACCCAAGGACGATAGGAATCTTGCCAAGTTGCAATTGATTCTGGAATCGAATGCGGGTTGCATTCGGAGAGAAGGAATCACTCCTTAACAGTTTGCCAGCTAAACGTCCACTGGAATTGATTGTGCTTGTAACAGTTTAGAAGCACTGTTTGCATTGTTTGCTCAATGAACTAAAGGATGAAAAGATATCTAAATACTTCAGGTTGAAGGCCTGAAGGGAGAGGCAGCTTCAGTTACCCCCGACTGCCTGCCTGACCCTAACCAAGGGGGTTGTTGACCGCGCCGGGAACGTGGACCGAAACCGCCGTGAGAGGTCTCTCCGTTGAGTTCTACTTGGAGCAGGAGGACGCTTGGGTGCCAGGGGGGGCTCTGGCCGTAAATCCCTCGCCTTCCGGGCCCTGCACAAGAGGCTAACGTGACTCGGGATTGGATCTCGAGGCCCGCATACTAGTCTACGGGCAGAAGCTTGGAATAGTGATCCCTGGTGGATTAGTGGATAGCCTTCGGGCGGATTATGATCAAGCCTACGGGCGGAACTCCTTGTATTTCAAAGATAAAAGGATAAAATGATAATAAAGAAGTTGTTTGACATTGTTTTCTTTATGTCTTGTGATAAGATTACGTGAAGGAACCAGTGCCTAACAGGGTTAATCAAAGAAGCTGTTTGTTATATGTCAAATTAATGTGGTAGGTAATTACATAACTAAAACAAACCGAGGAAAGTGCGGAGGATGGACCATGGGTCCGTCCTACGGATGGGTGGTCCCGGTTAGCCGGGAACTTTTCTCAAGATCTTGGACGAACAGAAGGATGATCATCATCACCGAAACAAATAACGAGAACAATGACTTAGAATTACCTATTACCCGATTCACGCTGTTTTAGGGGAACAGAATGGGACTATGCCTTATGGCAGAGAGGTCGAGCCTTGCATCCCTCTCGTTTCCCATTCTCCTTTAACCAAGTGCAGCACGAATCCGCTTCAGGCCAGGCGTTTCTGCGTAAAGTAGTTTGATCGGGCCTGACGCTAGTTACTGCTAGCTAATGACCAAACAAGAAAACCTAAATTCAGGTCGATCCTAAGTGGGAACGGCCAGGATACTTCTGCTACGTGGCAGACGCGGGAAGACCTAGATCGCAAGTCCCGTAACATTCCATGGGAGTGCCGGGCGGAGCTTTCTAGACATCCTTTCCGATGGACTGCTAAGACGTGTCCGGGATGATTCTAGGGGACACGTTACAGTTGGTATCAGAGCGAACCAACAAAGGATTGGTTTTTAAGAAATTTTAATAAGAAGAAGTAAAGCAAATGTTGTGTCCCAAACATTTCCTTACTTTGAATGCTGTCTTCCAGAATTATGAAGCATGGAACAGGTTCTTAGTGTTCCGAGTCATGTATATGACCGCGATGCATTCCACAGATTATCGACAAAGGGTTGAGATGATGAACATCCTAGACCGCATTTACAATCCATTGCCTGTGTACATGGAACAGAGATGGATGGGTGTTTCAGGGATCTATTACATAGCTGCCCATCGACCTGCGTATCTTCAAATTAACTTGAAGAGAATCAAGTGGATGGAGGATTTGAAGATCGTAAAGCTGTTCATCTTTGTTGAGGCTCACGCAAACGCGACCCTACAGGTTGGAGGTCGAAGGGTTAACCAGAATAAGTATGTGTACGGAGAAGTGATTCAAAGAATCCCTGCCGACCGAATCAAGGTTTTTGGACGTCATGAGAAGAATGGATATCAAAGGAAAAGATACCCTAATCTTCCAATGAACTATCGATTCCTGAAAATTGATGACCCCAATCCGTACTACTACTCAGTTCCTGTAGCTGAATGCAACAATATCTTATTCTCTTCGAATTAATGTATCAACTTGTTCCATCGCCCCAAGAAATAATTGTACCTCGAAAGGGCTATGCTGATATGAATGGAATAAAACTTTTTTTAAAATCAACGATTGTCTCGACTATGAATATTGATAAAGAAGTAAAGTGATTTGGTCACTTGGCTAAAGGAATATGCGGACGTAGTTTCTGAAGAGTTAATAAAACTCCCACTTGAAAGAGAAGTAGATCATGAGATCAAGCTAGTAATAGGAGCTGCGCCAATTGCGAAGAGACCCTATAGAATGTCTATACCGGAAGCAATTGAGATGAAAGAAACAACTCAAGCAACTACTAGATTAGGGCTACATCCGTCCTAGCAGTTCATCATGGAAAGCACCAGTACTGTCCCAGAAAAAGAAAGATGGAACACTTCGGCTATGAATTGATTACAGAGGGTTGAATCAATCAATAGTCAAGAACAAATATCATATTCCCAGAATAGATGAGCTTCTTGATAGTCTTCAGGATGCCAAGATCTTCTCCAAGTTTATCTTAGGTGTAGTTACTATCAGATAGGAATCAAGGAAGAAGATATCCCAAAGACGACCTTCAATACAAGATATGGGCACTTTGAATTCTTGGTTATGTCATTCGGGCTTACAAATGCACCTGCCACCTTCAATAGATTAATGCAGGATATTTTTAGACCATATCTTGATGATTTCGTGCTTGTCTTCTTCGATGAAACTTTAGTCTATTCTAAACAGGAAGAAGATCATGAACCGCAACTTCGGATTGTCCTTGAGACAATGAGGTCTCATAAGCTGTATGCAAAAATGAAGAAGTGTGCATTCTTCAAGCGTCAGATTGAATATCTAGGATTCATAGTATCATCAGAAGGAATATCAGTAGACCCAGCCAAAGTCAGAGATGTGCTTGAATGGCCAATACCAGTATCCGTCAAAGAGATACGTAGTTTTCTTGGCTTGACAGGATGGTATAGGGTCTTTATAAAAAACTATGCTTTGATTGCAGCACCTCTTACCGACTTACTAAAAAAGCAGACTTCTATTACATGGTCAACTCCCGAACAAAATAGCTTCGACCAATTGAAGCAATGTTTGGTATCAGCACCTATTCTGAAACTTCCTGACCTCAATAAGGAGTTCGAGGTAGTAACTGATGCCAGCATTCTTGCCTTGGGGTGTGTTCTTATGCAGGAAGGTCATCCAGTAGCATACTCTTCAAGGAAATTGAAGAGTCACGAAAAGAATTATGCCACACATGATCTGGAGTTATTAGCTGTCATCCATGCTCTAAAGCTTTGGAGACACTACCTGTTGGGTAACAAGTTTACTCTAGTAACCGATCATAAGAGTCTCAAATGGATTTTTAGCCAGAACGAGCTCAACATGAGGCAACGTCGATGGATTGAAGTATTGGAGGAGTATGATTTTGAAATCAAGTATCGACCAGGGAAAGAGAATGTAGTTGCCGATGCACTCAGTCGCAAGGCATTCCTTAATTCTCTAAAAATCCATCAATAGCTAGATCTCTGGCTACAAAGGTATCTATACCAAGCAATCCTATTTTTCGAACTAGCTAGAGAGGAAGCATGCCAGGATCCAATCTATCAAAAGATGCTAAGGGAAATCTCTATCAAGGACCAGGAACAAAAGCTATAGGTCAAAGGTCATGAATTCTCTGTCAATAATGGACATGTCTACTATAGAATGAGAGCATGTATACCGGCAAGCCAGTTACTTGAACAGAAGAGATTGTGCGAAGCTCATGATTTCACTTTCTCGGGACATCAAAGCTGCGAAGGATAGACAGAAGGCATATACGGATTTGAAGTGTCAAAGTAGAATATTTGAGGAAGGAGACATGGTCTTCATTCACGTATGCCCAAAGAAGAGTTCTCTATCCTTAGGAGATTGTAGGAAGCTAAGTCCAAGGTATTGTGGACCATACAAGATCCTCGAGTGCTTAAGACCTAATGCTTATAGACTGCAACTCCCTGAAAACCTAAAGGTTCATAATGTATTCCATAACAGTCTATTGAGGAATGAAGTATGTACCTAACCCTAACCATGTACTTGATGACCAACATATTGCAATGCCTAGTCAAGGAGTCCTTGAACTAAGGCCGGACAAGATTTTAGATGTTAGGGAGAGACAGTTAAGATCTAGAACCCTGCCTCGTCCAATGGGAAGATTATCCCGAGGAGGATACCACCTGGATGGATGAAAGCTCTCTCAATCTTCAATATCCCCAGTTTATCTCGAGATGAGGACATCTCGATTCTTCTAAGGGGGAGAGAATGTAATATTTCCAAACGTGAACATTGACTTTCCGCACACTGCGTAAAATTGTACAAAGGTTATCCCACATATTGGATTTACCGGCAGTATAATGGGTAACCTGCACGTGAGGAATCGAGACCATTCGCATTGGAAAAAGCAAGCCAAGGTTCAAAATCGAAATTCCTGCGTAAACACCCTCTTGGGAGGGGCAATTTTGAATATTCAAGGTAAATTTTTTTAAACTTTAATCCCTTTTCCCCAGCCGATGCATGGCTGGAGAAGAGGGAGTGTGGGGGGGATGGCCCATGGATGAGTCGTGGCCTGCATGGGAGGGGGGGAACCCATGCACTGGCCACGTGTGTGAGGCCTTCTCTTCCCTCCCCCCCCCTTGCCTATATGAACTCCCGTTAGGGAGAGAAGAGGGAGGAAAGGGACGGTGCTGTGAGAGGGAGGAGGGGACGCTGCTGGCCGCCGTTGGGGAAAGGAGGGAGACCAGGGTCGTCGCCGCCGTGCAGGAAGCCGCCAGCCGCCATAGTCCACCGCCACGGCCGCCAGACCGCCACAGTCCGCCGCCCCGCCTGGATCACGACCCCCCCCTCGACGTTGCTGCAGTCGACTAGAAGCTTCTTAGAAGCTTCTTAAAAAGCTTCTAAGGGGGCTTTCATAAGCCCCCTTCCCACTAGATCCCCCATAAATCTATTCATACCCCCCCCCCCCCCCCCCCCCGCGACTTTGAAGAGAAGAGGAATAAGCTATAAAGCCCTCTCGCAAGATCCTTCGTAAGAGGCTTCCCGCAATTAGACGTCAAAGGCCACAAGCCATCCGTGAACCCATTCCTAGCCACTCCAGTTTTTCCTAAAGAACTCATCCGCAAGCACCATTTATCCAAAGTCCCGCAAAGGAATCTCCTGCGTACGAGGAAAAAAGGCAAAGGTCTGGAGGCTGCATACCAAGGCAAGTCAATTCATAGACCGCAAAGGCAACCCAGAAGCCGAAACCACGCCTACGATGGCCCCTAAAAAGTCACAAGGTGCGCCTGCGGAAGGTTCATCTCCAAGCATTCAAGTGGATATCTCCCCGAGCCCACAAGTCCAGGTTTTTTCGAGTTTATTCTCGCATAAAGAAATGTTTAGGCGCGCTTAATTCCATAAGAGAGAATGCATTTTACGCTTATTTTTAATGTGGCAGCGTTAAAAATACATTTGATAAATTATCTCTTTAAACATTAGACAAGGTTGATGCATGTCATGAAATTGAAACGGTTGCAAGTCCAGAGTTGTCCGCCTTAAAAGACTAGCTGCATGTTGCTATTTTGGAACATTATCAAAGTAATGAGTCTAAACATATAGGGCAAAGAAATGAAATTGATAAGTGCATTTGGTTACTAGACACGGTAGGAATAAGCGTGTGCCGCATTTTAGGCAACATCTTCCTTGTAATGATTCATGAGAAAAAGTTAACACCCGTAAGATATTATCCGAAAAGAAATAGAAGAGTACGAAAATGATCTTATGGACTTGCAAGTAGCATGTAACATGGAATAAGTTAACACTAGCTTTAGTTTGGTATGAACTTCATTAACTACATTGTAGCTAGGGAAAAGTTGCGTGTTGCATAGTCATCATGCAGAAATTTCATTCATCAGGAGCCGTATTTAGGAAAGGTCGCATGGTTTATCAAAGCATGAGATTCTAAAGTGTAGACAACAAGGTTGTAGGCATGGTTATTTGATGTAAGTCCTAGTAGGTCCTAGGAAAGTTAGTACCCAGATTATCATGCATTTTTACTATACCAAGGAAAGATAGAGTTATTACGAACCATGTGATGCGTAGAAGCAATGAATCACATGTATTGCAGTAGTTGCAACTATTTTTCCTCCTTTAGATCTAGTTTATTGTCTCTAGGAAGGATTCATCCTTGTCGCGAGACAAGCATAGTGAATTACCCAAATCACCTAGTCACAAAGGATTCACATGGGTATGGTTCAGTCAATACGATAGATACCCCAAACATTAACTAGGGATTAGCACGTTAAGGATTCGGCCAAGTTTTCCCATTGTCGCTAAGTCGAAACCTTCAAACCCAATAGTCCTAACCATATTCCCAAAAATGTTGAGCTAATTGGATGCTCATGTAAACAATACTCTAGGATTCCTACCTTAAGGACCAAGCGTTCAAAATGATGAAACTCGAATTGAGTTGGATCCCTAGGACTAAACGTTGTCGATTTAGTGAAATTAAGGATGGGGTGGGTAAAAAGACACCCTAAATCCTCCTTCTCGCCTAAAGTTAATTCCGTGACTTGAATACGCCATTCATTAGGTGAAATGATCTCTAGGAATGGAGGCGACACTTGTGCAACAAATTGCAACATCACTCAGCCTTGCGGGTTGATCGTAAGAAGTTTTGCCATTCCGTGGATTAAGGTTGGCAGGTTCTTGCGCAAGTTTAACTTGCAAGGGGAAAGGGTAGTCATCCTCTTACTCTATCCTCATTAGGGAAAATTTGTCAAGTTAAGGGAAGCTAGGTATTTGCTTGGACGCAAATGATTAGTCAATAAACTAAAGCGACATGGTCGCCGGAATCTACCATAAACAAAACCTAAAGTATTGACAAGGTATGACCCTAACCCAAGGACGATAGGAATCTTGCCAAGTTGCAATTGATTCTGGAATCGAATGCGGGTTGCATTCGGAGAGAAGGAATCACTCCTTAACAGTTTGCCAGCTAAACGTCCACTGGAATTGATTGTGCTTGTAACAGTTTAGAAGCACTGTTTGCATTGTTTGCTCAATGAACTAAAGGATGAAAAGATATCTAAATACTTCAGGTTGAAGGCCTGAAGGGAGAGGCAGCTTCAGTTACCCCCGACTGCCTGCCTGACCCTAACCAAGGGGGTTGTTGACCGCGCCGGGAACGTGGACCGAAACCGCCGTGAGAGGTCTCTCCGTTGAGTTCTACTTGGAGCAGGAGGACGCTTGGGTGCCAGGGGGGGCTCTGGCCGTAAATCCCTCGCCTTCCGGGCCCTGCACAAGAGGCTAACGTGACTCGGGATTGGATCTCGAGGCCCGCATACTAGTCTACGGGCAGAAGCTTGGAATAGTGATCCCTGGTGGATTAGTGGATAGCCTTCGGGCGGATTATGATCAAGCCTACGGGCGGAACTCCTTGTATTTCAAAGATAAAAGGATAAAATGATAATAAAGAAGTTGTTTGACATTGTTTTCTTTATGTCTTGTGATAAGATTACGTGAAGGAACCAGTGCCTAACAGGGTTAATCAAAGAAGCTGTTTGTTATGTGTCAAATTAATGTGGTAGGTAATTACATAACTAAAACAAACCGAGGAAAGTGCGGAGGATGGACCATGGGTCCGTCCTACGGATGGGTGGTCCCGGTTAGCCGGGAACTTTTCTCAAGATCTTGGACGAACAGAAGGATGATCATCATCACCGAAACAAATAACGAGAACAATGACTTAGAATTACCTATTACCCGATTCACGCTGTTTTAGGGGAACGGAATGGGACTATGCCTTATGGCAAAGAGGTCGAGCCTTGCATCCCTCTCGTTTCCCATTCTCCTTGAACCAAGTGCAGCATGAATCCGCTTCAGGCCAGGCGTTTCTGCGTAAAGTAGTTTGATCGGGCCTGACGCTAGTTACTGCTAGCTAATGACCAAACAAGAAAACCTAAATTCAGGTCGATCCTAAGTGGGAACGGCCAGGATACTTCCGCTACGTGGCAGATGCGGGAAGACCTAGATCGCAAGTCCCGTAACATTCCATGGGAGTGCCGGGCGGAGCTTTCTAGACATCCTTTCCGATGGACTGCTAAGACGTGTCTGGATGATTCTAAGGGACACGTTACATCATTGGTGATTTTTTCTATTATCAGTGCAGTATAATCCAATTAACGCATTTTCAAAAAAAGATTGAACTGTCAAATTTATAAATCGGAATCTGGTGAAACTTCCCCCTCATGCTGGGCATCAGAAAAACTCATTGATATTAAAAATTTGGCCCCATTAGAAGCCTCTGGGTCACCTGTCCAGAGGTTCACGTCTAGGGCCCTGAATCCCCAAATTCAGGGCCCCAGACGCGAGGATTCAGTGCCCCAGACGCGAGCCTCCAGACAGGTGACCCAAAGGCTTCTATTGGGGCCAAAATCTTTTTGGGTGGTTGATGTGTCCTTGAGGAGTCCACAGGTAAAATTTCATGTCAATTGGAGCATTGGTGATATTTTTTCAAAGCTTGGATTCATTAATTAAACTTTTAGGGTTTTTGAAAAGTTTGGCTATAAGTTTAAAGTTTCACCTCATTTTACACATTTCACTTTTGAGTTCTGAGTTCTCTCTCCTAGAAGACATGCTACGAACCAAGGAAGCGGCCCGGAGATACCCCCTGGAAATTCCATACGATAGCCACGTCCTCCAATTCCACCACCACCACCACCACCACACCAACATCACAAGCATCAACGGAAGCTAGGCATAGTGGCTCTTTGCAAGATCCACCACTACCAGAAGACTACTCACCTCCTAATACCGAAGGCTCTATTCCAGAAGTTGGTGCGGGAGATCATGGAGGGCATATTGATTAGGAACAACAGGACCCAGTTTCCAGATACATCACGCGCAAAAAAACCCGATCGCTGGACTGCCTAGGCCCTCCTTGCACTACAAGAAGCTGCTAACGGCTACCTCATCGACTTGTTTGGAGACTCGGTCTATGCAGCGGTGGATGCAAGGAGGGTCACCGTCACCGACAGGGATCTGCGGATAGTCAGGTTCTTTCGGCGATGGAAAGATAGTCCTCGCGGAGGTTAGTAAGGATAGGGGTGTACAACTCTAAAACACATGGAATGTAGCTTGTGAAGACATTTTGTAAAGCCTTGGTTGCAATAGACCCCATGTAAATTGTTATTAATATGAATACAAATTTTTTGGTGCGTCTTATTTTTGTTTAGTTGCTTGTTATTTATTTTATTTACGTCATTGAGTTATCGTTACATGTGTTCAAACAACAACACCGGCAACCATGCCATGGGCCACCTTGGAGAAAAGTGGGCCAGACCTAGTACTTGTGAATAAGTAGAGCAGCTTCGAACGTTGAAGCAACACTACCTTCTCTATGCTGGAGTTGGTCGGGATGGTCTTGAAGGGACCAGCCTTTGTTAGTGCCCTCAACTTCAAGAAGTTCTCAGCAAAAGCAGGGAAGCATGTCTTATGAAATACAATAATGTCATTGACAAGCTGCCCAACGTACTCCCTCAATGCCATGTCTTGCACCCTTCCTTGGCTACCAAATCGACCACCGTGCCTAGATGAAAACTCATCTATATAGACAATCTCCTGCATCACACAAGTTCAATATTAGACTCACTATGCATGGAGTGTATTGAAGATATATACATCATATTTATTTGAAACTTAACCAGTAGGGCCTCTAGGGCATCGGGATCCAACACAACAGTTTTTGTCGGGATCGGGTCCCCCAGATGTGCCCTCGCCAAAGGCTCGTATCTCGGGGCCTGAATCTACAGCATTTTTTGTCGGGATCAGGCCCCCACGGCACATCTAGGGGCCCGATCACAACAAAAACTGTTGTGTTGGCTCCCGATGCCCTAGAGGCCCTATTGGTTAAGTTTCATAGGAAACCGAGAACATTACCTTCTCTGCATCATCTATCTGCTGCTGTAATGGAGCATCCAGGTCTGCTCCTGCCACTGGGCCACCCTCGTGTCTCTCCCAGGTAGGCATTGTGTAGTCGAGCCGAGGACCAAAAAGGCTTTCTTGCAACCACTCAAACTCCTCATCAAAGATCTAATACTGTGGTGCCACATCCTCAATGTGCTCTTGGATGCTCACAATGGCAGAGATGTCATCGATGCTCGTGCCATCATAACGAGCTACCTCATCAACATGTGATGGGGCATCCTGTAAATCAAAATCTATGAAATCACTAGGTGCATCATGCACCATGATACAATATAGTTCTTCTTCCCTTAGCTCCAACAACTCTAGCACATCCTACATGAGTAGATATTCCATCCCCTCGATGGTGATATCATGGACAAAAGCGAGGGGTGGCTCTTCGCTCGTGGTCATCTCATTGGGGCAGGGAGGTGGGTGCACAATGGCCAAGCTCTGTGCTGCCTCAACACTCGGATGGAGAGTTATCTCCTCAGGATCCCTCTCAAAATACTCTAATTGTGACCAAGAGGGTGCCTCGATGTCCTCGTCACTCTCCTCTTGCACCTTAGTGCACATAACATATATGACAAAGGCGGCATCCCTCTCAATGAGATCCATCGTGACGTGGTCCTGTGACGAGGTGGGCACTGTTCTAGTGTGGAGATGTTGCCCCACATGCACCAAGGCTTCACTTATCACCTTTGCATGGCTGGATCTGGCACGCAAACTATACAAAAAATCCATGGGAACCCACCTTAGAGTGGAGTCAGGAATAGAGCAAGTGAGAGGGTTCACTGCATCACAAAATGATGCTAGTATACTAGAGTCAGGGTCTACAGTGGAAAGCGAGCTCTCTAGTCTCAAGGTCACACAAAACCTAGGGTATATCTGGTCCCCTATGTGCGCATAGCGTGTGGAGATGAACAATGCGGCGAAGGCGGGAGTGGTAGCCATGGCACATAAAGAGAGAAGGAAGGAGAGCACAAGTGTAGGGAAGTGGAGAATGAAAGTGAAAATGAGTTTGGAGTTATAGCTTTTATGTATCTAGGGTTTTAAATAAAGGTTCTTTATAAAGTTATTAACCCTAAAGTTTCAAATTAAAACTCTTATCTTAGTTTCTTTATTTCAGTACTTTAAAGTCACTATTAACATTACTCATATAGAGAAACACTTTGTTCTACATTATTATATCCTCGAATATGTTTGGATCGCTGAGTATATTCAAGTCTAACGAAAGAAAATATATAAATTTTTAAAGAAAATAAATCTAAAAGACCTTCAAAATTCCTTTGGATCCAATTTAATATTAAAATTTAAGAAACGAGCAGTAGAGATGCGCTACAATATATCACTATGCAAAGACAATATTCTATCGATTATAGACCTCTAGCCTGCAATTTAATTATGATTTTTACCTGCATGATTGAGTAATTATAGTATGTATTATCCCATGCTTGGATCACAGTAAACTAAAATTTAAAATACGTATTCGCTCTTTATAAATTTTTTTTACAAGGATTCCACTATCTCAAGGATATGTGGAGAAGCACATTGTTTACATGTCATGGATTGCTCACTACGAGTCCTGACTTTTCTATTATCTAACTTGAAATAAAAGTTGCAGAGGGGCTCATTGGACATTAATTGAATTTCTTGTCTCAGAAAATAAATGGCCCAATGACTCTCTGCACTGACTATGAAAGGATTATGACCACTCCACAAGATTACCACATCTATGAGAGTTGTATATGTCTCATCTCGGGTATCTTGATCCAAACTGATCCACTCCCCTCGCAAAAGTCGCCATCTTTTATATCAAAAGTGAACACACAGAGTTTGTCTAGCAATGAAATACTTGTGATAAAAACAAAAATAATGGTAAGTGAATATGACTAACACAACAATTCATCTAAGCGAGACCTATGTCAATTAAATCAAGGTATGCAAAGTAGTAAAAAAGTTTTACCTAAATGTAAGATTAGATTGGTTGACCCTGCACTCAATTGTCTCATCAAAATGTGTTCTTTTGACTTGCCAAGACTCACCCAATAGCTTACTCATCCATTCCTCGAATGGACACTTGCATTGATAAGTAATCTTTGTTTTCTTCAAAACATCACATGAACCAAACAAATGTGCAAACAATGAGAATGGAATAAACCAACTAAGATGCACATCTTTGGAGCCTATGGTGGGTTTCATAGCACTATTGATGTCAGATTTTATCTTCGACTTGCAAGCTCCTGACAACTCCAAGCTACCAATCAACCATTCACCACTAGATAGTGGCGGAAATGGGACATGCTGCTATCTCTAGCTTTCTACCACATACAATGAATTATAAAAAAAGATATTTTGAGTGGCAAGTTGACTTACATAGTTATTATCCTAGATCAAAGAACCTATCTCTTCATGCCAAACATGTATCTTGCCACTTAAACATTCCACATTCTGCCATTCATGCAAAGTCGATGGATATAGAGCTATCAATCAAAGATTGAATTAGAATACCGCAAAGACTTTAAAAAAAAACTCTAATAAAAAAGAATAATAAATGATAAAATTTAACAACTTACTATTTTGTTTATAATTTGCAATGTTGTTCTCATCATGTACAGAGATTTTTTGTGCGTATAAACATGTTGAATCAACACTTCTGTTACTGCACTTATGCCATTAAACACTTTTCTGAACTCTAGAATTCTACCTTTCCAATGTTTGCTAGGGTTTGTAACATCCTTATGCTTGACCTTGAAACTCCCTCGAGTACTTGGGTGCATCGAAATCCAATCCAACTTATAATACTTATCACAAATCCAATTACCGCCATTATCTTTCCTGTTGAAGACCTCCACTGCAAGTATGCTACTGATGTTTTTCCTCCGTGAAGACATCTGTAACAACCAAATACAAAAGTTACCTATCAACATGTGTATAATTTGCAAATGTTCTCCAAAATAAATTAAATTTAAATGGATCAATTTAAAAAAGAAACATTGTACCTGTAATTTCTTTCACAAAGATCCTCAGATATGTTGAACAAGAAGTTGACTTATAGTAAGAACATTGTTTCTTCATTAATGACAGATTCATGCAGTACAAAAACAAAAGAAATCTTGGGTCAAAGCATACATATAACTTTTATAGGATTTGTCCAAATGCATTGAAATTTAACCATGGAACAACAGTAAAAAATAGCAATATACCTGTGGCTTTCTCTGCAAAAAAGCCCAAAGATGTTGTAGAAGTTGAGTTCTTAAAAAATCATTATTCTTCACCCTCAAAGATTCTTGGAGTACAAAAACAAAGGAAAGCTCAATATGCATATAACTTGTATACATTTTGTCCAAATGAGATAAAATTTAACAGTGGAGCAACAAAAAAAAAGACAATATAGCTGTAACTTTGTTTACAGAGAAACCCTAAGATGTTGAAGAAGAAGTTGAGTGTTCAAAATATCACTATTCTTGGCTGTAAGAGACTCCTAGAGCACCAAAACAAAAGAAATTACATGTTAGAGAATGCACATAACTTGCACAGGTTTTCTCCAAACGAGATAAAACTTTACCATAGAACATCCATGTAAGAGAAAAATATACCTGTAGAGTTTTGTGAAAAGAATCTTAGGCCTTTGGTAAAACAAGCTCTGCTCTCATAAAACACGTGAAACTCTCTCTGTGCTTGTGCAGAGCGAATGAAATTTTACAGGGTTACAGATAGGGCAAGCAACAATGAGGCTGTAAAATTTCATCAGGAAAGAAGAAGCAGGGAAAGAGATATAACAAATTTGAGTTCCACCTAAGAAAGAGGGGGAAACTGAAAAGGGAAGAAAAGAAAAGTCAAACATAAAAAATAAGAAAATGAAAATTCGAGGCACAAACTTTCAGGAAGTGACAGCATTGTAGTCTCCACATTTCCCCTTATTTTATTGCTAAGGGAAGATTTGGACCAAGATATGGCTAGAAGATTCATGTTACATGAATCTGGAATCCCAACTCTCTCATTGGTTAGGCCTATATTTGTTTATTCACTCCTTAAGGGGCAAAAAAGAGAGTCCATATTTCTCCCTTCTTTATCTCTCACTTCTACAAAACCTCTGTTGGAATCCAACCCATTTTCCCCTTGGGCCACTTCTTTGCAATCATCCTTGAGCTCAAAATATGATCCAAAGCATATAGTAAGTAGCAAAAAATCGTTATCTTTTCAGAGATTCAATCTTCTATAGTTCCAAGCACGTTATCATAGGTGGCTCTTGAGATTTCATTTACAAGGCTATTTTACAAGTAGGGGAGATATAGATGACTAGATCTTTACAAATAAAAAACCTCATCAAGGAGTATGGAAATGCGATAGATATCCTTGAGTAAATATTCAAGTATGATGAGGTTTTTGATATAAGATGATGATTATAAAAAGAGATTCCATTAGTCAAAGGATTTCCATGAAATGACTTCAATGCATGGGCACCCATAAAGTATCACACTAGAGAGACTAGGAGAAAAGGCCCAATCAAATAATGAGTCATTCTTTTGTATTTATTAGTTAGAAAACTCACAAGAATGTACTATATGGATACAACGTAATAGAATCCATTCATCTCTCTCTAATAAAGTATTACATCAATGAATTGTCTTTGTAGGATAATAGGGATTACAAAATGGAAATGCAATTGCAAGGTTTTCAAGACTACAAAGTGCTTATACAACGAGTTTGTTTCATATACAATTTGAACGTGAAACCCCTCAACATGGATAGACCATACTCAAGGTTCAAGAGAAATGGTGAAATTTGTAGGTTATTAGTATATTTTACAACATTTCTTAAGACAAGACCTCATGACAAGCACAATGAATTACTATAAAAGTAAGATGCTTTAGTTGACATGTTAAGGACTTGAAGGACTCAACTTTAATTTACCTACATGCAAGATCTACTCAATGAAAATCCCCTCTAATAGTACATTACTTTAAGAGGAGTATCCTCATATCAACACTCTTTCCAACTAAATACCATCATCCTTCTTTGAAAGTGCTCATCAATGGATTATGTTGTTCATGGAGCTCTTTCTCTCAATCAATTAGTTTAGAAATGTGTGTCTCAAACTCCAACTTATCTACAACTACAATCCATGCCTAACTAATATCCAACTCAAATTGACTCTCAAAGTTGTCATTTTAGGCTGCTAGGATGCATGAAGATGTAAGCACAATCATTCACATTAGTAGTTGACTAAATTTCCTACAAATAGCCATTATAAAAGATTATTTAATAGTTTTTTTTGGAAACTTAACTCCCATCCTCATGCTACAAGGATTAAGCACTTTTGAAGCCTAAAAAAAGTTGTGGTCCAGTGATAAACTTATTGAGACTTGACTCCCACCCTCATGCTACAAGGATTATTGTGTAGTAATGTCAATATCCTTATGAATTCTTGAAATTGTTTGTCATGAACTACCTTTTACACACTTTCCAACAACTTATTTGAGTTCCTTGGAGTCCTTCATATGTGAACTTTCCAAGAAGGGACCAAATAGTTATGATCATCATTGCATGGGTCTTTCATGACATTAAGAGCTATAGCAAGATAGTTACAAGACAAATACCAACACCAAATATTACAAAAAAAAATTATAAATCATAGCGATGCCTATTTGTGTGCTTCCTAGCTAGTTTTTTAAGGTAACACTAGTGAAAAACCATGTGCATCATTTATAAGGGCATTTTTCAAGCTAGCAAAAAGAGCCCAACAATGTAATAAAAAATTGGACTCAATACTCAACAATGGGACATCTAACATATTTTAGATACTTTCAATAGCTTAGTATGAGTAAGTGTAAGAAATTGATCAATGAAAATCTCATCATTATCATAATCTTATTCTTATTCTTATTCATCTTATCCATAAGAAGTAACTTTCAATTGTACATTACAAAACATTACAGATGCATTGTGTGAAATATAATGGACAAATAGGGCCAAATAAAACACATTGAGGGCCAAAAATTAATCCTTCTCCAAAAAGGTATTTCAATAATATATGTGATTATAAAAAAAGGTTAAATAAGTGTTGTGACCAAGAATTGGTCTTGCTTAAATAGGGCTATGCTCTAGTTCATTTTGTTCTAGTTATGTCCATGATGTAAAGATTGTCTATTCCTTTTAAGACAATTACTTCAATGTTTTCTCAAAATTCAAAATCAATACCTATACTCATAAAATCTTAAAAAATATCTTACAAATTAAAATGGTGTAATAAATAATAAATATTTACGATGTCTTCAAAAAACACTTCAGCACAAACAAAATACCAAACCACATATTTAACTAGGTTGACACATTACCCACATGCTTGAAAAAACTACAAAGTATTTTTAGCCATATCCAATCAAAATGAAACATTGTCTCTTTTAAATTATACATTGTCACAGCGTGTAGGGTTGAAGGTCACCACAGGGGTTTGGCAAGAGAAGAATGTGTGGGGGTTCAAGAGCTTTTACTCTAGAGATGGTAGAGATAAGAGAAGGGTTGAAGGTTTCAAGCCAAGTTCTTGAAGATAAGAGACACTAGGGTGAAGGTAGATTTAGGGAGAGAAGTAGATGGAAGAGAAGGGGTTTGAAGAGGTTGAAGATGTAGAAGAATACTCCCAAAAAGAATTAGAAAATATAGAAGAATACTAACAGAGATGAAGCCTGTTAGTTTCTTTCAACATTATGAGAAAATATAACTCTAATAGACAAAAACGTGTACAAAATAATACATTCCTCTATGCCGCTCAGATCGCCAATCTGATACCTCCATTAGCTTCGAAGGAGGGATTAAATACCACAACATGTGGCCAAAATTTAGCCAGATCATTGCTTCTTCATCTCTCACTTCAAAGTGCTATTCACTGCTTGAAAATAGTGCTTGCGCAACGCTGATTTCATCAATCTCTCTTTTTACATAAAATCCATTTGAATTGGCTGAAAACTACATGCTTTCTTTTACATGTCATCCTAATCTAGAAGTTGTTTATGGTTTTATGGAATTTTTTTACAAGATATAATATGTAGAATATCAAAAATTGAATAAAAACTTGTCCAAAAAAATCTAATATTTTGAACCATGGACACTAACACTAATGCATAAAGTGGCATTGGCTCTCTAAATCTAAAAGGAAGCCACACTCTAGATTTTTTTACACGGTGCACGTGTAGTGGCAAGACATCCACCCTCTCCTAACTTGCACATCCTCTAGCATGTGCCAAAGTCTTACGGATTTGCAATGTCAGAAGAAGTATCTTCTACCATGTCAATGTCTTACGGATTTGCAGTGTCAGAAGAAGTATCTTCTACCATGTCAATGTCTTCATCTTTTGCCTCTTCTTCTTTCTCTATGTCTTCATGCTCTTGAATTATATTCAAGTCTTCTAGATCATATGTTGAACTTTGTCTTCGTTTGAAGAGCTTGATTCTTTTTCCAGCTATGGGTATCTTCATACTTGTTTCATCCAATTCATTAAATGAATATGTGGCATTGTCATGAATGACCTTTACCACATATGGGCCAAACCAATGCTTTACCATCTTCCTAGAAGCATTGTATTAATTGTCTAGGCTGCTGTCATACACAAGCACCAAGTCATTTTCTTGAATTGCTCTTGGCCGAAGTCGATGTCGCTTATCAAATCTTCTTTTGTTCTTTAGTCTTGTTATCTTTAGCTTCTCAATAGCTGCTTGAACAACTTCAGCAGGCCTTCTTTCTAGCTGCCATATGCGCAAAGTCAGTAACTCTTCTCTACTGATGCCTTTCTCCAAAGGTAGAAGACTCCATGTGAGAATAGATTCTTCAATTGGCATAATTGGTTGTTGACAATGCACAAGTTCCACTAGCATATAGCAAGTCATTGTACTGTGAGTAGTCGAGTCAGCCTATTATGCAAAAGGTAGCACTTTAGGCTATTCTTTGATCTTTCCTCTACAAGACTTTGCTAGAGCTTTAAGAATAGGATAATGCCCTCTCTCACTTTTCCCATTGCCTTCATGGTTGTAGACTGATGTTAAAGCCAACTTAATACCCAATTGAGCAAAGAAGTTGCGTGCTTGATCAGCATCCAACTCTCCTCTATCTACAGTTACTTTACCCACACAACCATATCTACAAAACACTTCATGAAGAAAAAAACGACAAATAGCTTGAGTGGATTTGGTTGTTAAGGCTTTTCCCTCAACTTGATTGGTTAGATCCTCTCTTGCAAGCACTAAATATCTCATATTCCATATTCTTGTAGGCATGGTTACAAGATCAATAACCAATCTATAATGTATAGACAAGGGATAAGTTGGTTGTAACCCATCTCGATGCTTGATCATAGAATACATATGATAAACATAACATGTTTCAACAAAATGTGCTATATATTGTCCGATCTTTAGCCAATCTTCTTCATAATCTTCTTCAAGAAAATGAACTAGAACTTGAGCAACACAATGATCATGTTGGCTTCTAGTTAACCACTCTGTTGTTTTCAGCTTTAGACTAGTATATGATGTAACTGAATAGGTATTTTCAGTAGCCATGGAATGAAATTCAGCAAGTATAGATTCTTCAGCTTCATCTTGTTCCATCAGCTCTTCTTCATTGTCATATCTTGCACATGATAGCATGCCAGCAACTGGATTCACCTTTCCTGCAATATGCTTCAATTCAGGATTGAGAGATTTAATATATACAATCCATCTTAGCATAGCAATGTCAGGTGTAGAACAGTTGACAATCATGCCCAAGAGTGGAAGACAATCAATTTCTACCAATACGGAAGCACCTATAAACTATTCACGATCACACTTTAATGATGTTACAACTCCCCACAATTCCCTTTTTATTTGTGCATACCTTCTTTGACGTTCATTGAGAACTTTTGCTCCAAAACGAATTACATACCTGTTACCTTCAAGATCCTCTTGGCCAATAGCCCATCCTATCCCAATGGGACTTGTATCCACAATATGGATGATGGGTTGACCATTTGAATAATCAGCCCTTGTGAGAGTGGGGGCTGAAATTAATAGCTTCTTTAATTTACGCATAGTGAGAGTATGCTCATTACCCCAAGAGAATCTTTGGCCTTTTCTTAATAATTGATAAATATTTTTTACTACATGAGCAAAATGTGATATCCATATGAGATAGAATACACATGGAGGGAGATATCTTCTCACCTCTGAGATATTTGTGCATTTTTCTTGCATTCTGCTAATGGCATCTATCTTGATTGGTGAAGGTTTGCGTCTATAGGGGCCACATAGATGACCGACCACTAGGACTTCTTCTACTCCAAAAATTGACTTAGCTCCAAAAAGGGTAAGATGTACCTCTTCTAGCCTTGTCAAAATCCTGTCACAATCATGAATATGGTTAATTACAAATGTCATGCAACCATCTTTGTCAAGCTCATCATTCTTTTCATTGACTTCACATCTCTTGATAGGTACACCATCAAGAACTGGAAGACTAAGTTGTGGAATAAAGTCCCTTAAGACTTTGTGCATGGCACTCATCATATGGGCTACAGAGTTTGTTGCACCTTGTGGTAGAGTGCACATGCAGACCAATCCAAGAGGTGTCTTCATTGGGCTAATGTCTCGGTTTTCTAATGAAAGCTGAAATTGGTCATATCTTGAATATAGGTCACCCATAGAATAAATTTCTCTACCTGCAAAAGCTTCAGCAAACTCATCAACAATTGGTCCCGAACCAACATTTCCAATTGTGACACAATTAACAAGCTGTAGATCTTGAATGAATCGTAAAGATCCAATTTTCTTAGGCGTAGTAAACCATCGGTTTGAGTAAGGTGCTGAAGAAGGTTTCAAAATCTTCATTCTGATCTTTTCATTTTGAAGTTCCAATAATTTGAACAAATGTGCCCTTGGAACAGGAATAGGTTTGAGGTTCCAAGGTACATGTGGAACTGTAAAAATGACCATAAGAGCCACAATATTTGGATCCATATAGCCTATTTCACTTTGCTGAAATGTAAAAGCTTTTCCATGTTTCATTAGCATTTGTATGAAAGAGTGTTTTTCAACCGTCCAAAGAAAAGAATTTTCACCTATTTTGAGCTCTTTTATACTTTCAAATGTGAACTTGTGACCAATGTTGGAAGGATCGCAAAAACTTGGCTCATTTGCTACCCTATCAGCCAACCCTTCAATTTCAGGAGGTAGTGGAACTACCACAGGCTTGACTTTCTTATCCATCGGCTTGTATTTTGTCTCCACTTGCACTTGGACCTTGTTGAGTAAGCCAATTTCTTCCTGGTCAACAAATTCTTGAATTGTTTGATAAAAATCCAATGTACATACTTCTATGGATTGATTTTTAGCCTGATTTTCTACATGAGCAGCTACATATATTTTAGCCAATGTGTCAGTAGTAAAAAGTCTAAAAAAAATGCCCTCAATATCTTCATTTTCAACCATCATGTCATAAGTTTTCATCTCCCTTTTTGCATGACATAAATATTTTCTTTCAGCTTTAGTCATGGCTGGAAGAGACTTATAACAGCCCATACTATTGGTTGTACATACATACAATTTGCTAGAGACACAATTTTCGTATCATAAGGAGGTTCAATATGGTTAACACACATAGTAAGAAATTGGACAGCTCGTTCATTATCCTTGCTTCAGATTCAAGCATAGGAAGAACCATCATCGAGAGATTTTGTTTCCAAGCACGCTTCAGAAATGTAAGGTTGCCCAAGAATGATAGGGTAACTACAAGATTCTTGAACAAAAAAGTGAAAATTGTCTTTTATGTCTCCAATAGTTACCTATACATTAGGACATGCAACATCTAACTCTCCAGAAGAATTGTTTGCAGCTCTCATTCACCAACTTGGATCAACATTTATGGGCCATCCGTCACTTTCATAGAGACTCCTTGCCATGACATTTATCTCCGAGCCATGGTCAAAGAGTGCAATGCATAGTCTTTCTTTTTCTCCAATTTTGATGACGGTCTCCATTGTTGCTTTTGTCCAATGCGTACGGGAGTAGTGACTGCTTGGAATGAACCGAGTCTCTTCCTCCTCATGCATGTGTTGTAGAGAGCCTTCTTTTTGAGAGGTGGGCTGCCCAACTGGTTTGGATCATCCGACCATTACATTTTCAGCTTTCACTTCTTTAATTTTTGCATTCATGCTTTCTTTATCTTTAGCTTCAATTGCTACAATTAATTCTTTAACTGCTTCAAGATGAATTCCTTGTGAAGTTAATTTCTCTTCATCCTGCACTAAAACTCAAATAGCTTACAAAATAGCATCTGTTTCTTTGGCTTTATCACCAACATATTGTCTTTACCTTTTAATTACATTAATAATTACATCATGGAATTCAAGTTTAGCAGTTCCAAGAATTTCGCCTAAGGTGAATTCAATTTTTCTTCCTAGAATTCGTTCTTCTAGGACTCGTTTGAGATCCGTTGCAGATTCTATGTCTGAGTGCAATTTGTAGTCAGGCTACTTGCCTTTCTTCTTTCCTTTGGTCTTCTTTTTTTGTGTCGCATCTTCCATCTCTTGATCTGGGGCTATATTTTCAGCAAGCTTTGGTTATTCACATGTTCTTCTAGTTACCCGTTTTGGAGGGCCAGAAGAGAAAGGCCCTGATTCACCTTCTCTTCTTCTCTTTTCTTGAATCAATACTTCTTTATGATTGACATTAGCCAAATGTGCAAAGATGAAAGAAGAATCTACCAGTTCTTTCCAACTAGTTATTCCTTGAATTTACTGATTGGCATTAGCCAAATCTTCTTTGGCTGCTTTACCACGTTCCATTTGATCTAGTGCCTGCATCCGTACTTTAGATTGCACATTATCTTTACATGCTTTCAAACTTGATTTAGTTGGCTCAATTTGTAGCCCATAGGTAGCTGCATCAATTGCTATGTAGGCATTCATTATAGCTAAATCTTCTAATCTTTTCTTCATTCCACCATTGCCAAATTTTGGCTCCAGTGGAAGACCAGTTTCAGCTGCATGAATTTTTCTGTCTTTCCAAAAGACGAGCTTCTGTGCTTCAGCCTCACAGAAGGCAGAACACGCCCTCTTATCATGTTGTTGACTGTCGCACCAAATATATCGCCTCTTAAAGCCTTCTCTCATGGGTCTTTGAGTTGATGATCGTCCTTGTTCTTCAAATTTGACATCCAACTTCTCCGCCTTGGAACTAATTTCTATAAGATTCAAATGAAGGTCACGCATGATTTTGATGAGTTCATCCATTACATCATTTTTAGAAGGACTAGAAGAAGAAAGAGTTGGTTGATTAGTCAAAGGAATAGGGGATTTTGAAGGTGGAACAAGGTCCATCAACGGAGTTGTTGAAGTTGAATTAGAGCCCAATCTTAATCGCATCCGCTCTCTTTGAGCAATCATGTTAACTGCATCAATAACATCTGTCCATGCAATCTTGACTCTTGATACGAGGTAGCGTCTTTTGGGCGATCAGCAAGCTTTTCTTGCAGAATGGGATATGCAGCCTTAAGGAATAATTCAATCTTCTGACCTTCCATACTTTGTTGGTCTTCATCATCAAGTGGCTAGCTGGCAAAATAGCGACTCCATGCATGTTGTGGTACACCAAAGAAGAGCATTTTTTCAACATAGAAGCAAATAAAAACAGAGAAATTTTGACCATTAAATTGTTTTAATTCCCACCCAACTTCCTCTAGGGCCTTGATAGCTGTGGAATCAATCTCCTCTTCGTCTTGCCTTTGTTGTTGTTGTTGTAACATTTGGATTTGTTGTTGCTGAGTCTGCTGGAATATGTATACCAATTGTTGTAGAGTATCTCCTAAGGAATCCCCCATCTTGGAGTTCTCTTATATCGACCTTCACGTCAGGTTCACCAATGTCGTAGTACATAGGGTTGAAGGTCACCAGAAGGGTTTGGCAAGAGAAGAATGTATGGGGGTTCAAGAGCTTTTACTCTAGAGATGGTAGAGTTAAGAGAAGGGTTGAAGGTTTCAAGCCAAGTTCTTGAAGATAAGAGACACTAGGGTGAATGTAGATTTAGGGAGAGGAGTAGATGAAAGAGAATGTGTTCGAAGAGATTCAAGATGTAGAAGAATACTCCCAAAAAGATTTAGAAAATATAGAAGATATATGAGAAAATATAACTCTAATAGACAAAAACGTGTACAAAATAATACCTTCCTCTATGCTACTCAGATCACGAATCTGATGCCTCCATTAGCTCCAAAAGGGGGGTTAAATACCAAGACATTTGGCCAAAATTCAGCCAAATTATTCCTTCTTCAGCTCCCACTTCGGAGTGCTGTTCACAGCTTTAAAAAAACGATCGCACGTTGCACGATCTCATAAAAATCTCTTTTTACGTAAAATCCTCTCGAATTGGCTAAAAACTACATGCATTATTATATATGTCATCTTAATCTAGAAGTTGTCCATATTTTTATGGATTTTTTTTAGAAGAGATAATATCTAGAATATAAAAAATGAACTAAAAACTTGTCCAAAAAAATCTAATATTTTAAACCATGAACTCTAACACTAATGCCTAAAGTGGCATTGGCTCTCTATATCTAAAAGGAAGCCACACCCTAGATTTTTTTAAACGGTGTGCGCATAGTGGCACGACAACGTTACATGAACAATAATTACAAGTTTGAAAAGCTAACCTAATTTGGTTGGAAACTTGTCATATAACTTGAAATCTTGTATTGATGAAGAGAACCTTGCAAAATATAAATTAATGGGAGATGAAAATTTTGCTTTATCAAAGTTTGAGATCTAGTTGTTTTTATCTTTTGAAAAAAACCATGTTTTTTTCTAAGACTGAGCTTATAACTTTGTAAATATAAAGTAATTCATTATTTTATAGTGATGAGGAAAGGTGCCATTCCCTCGTCTTTGGAGAACATGATTGAGAAAGCATGTGTGACACAAGACTGGGTATAATCTATCTCCATGTATGGGTGGAAATCTCCCTTGTGCATGTATTTATAACATTTAATTAAGCTTTTGTACTCACAACATATTGAAACCATCATTTTTGAGTTTTTAATTTTTCTCTCCTTCCACTACTTGCTTTTGTGCAAATGAATCAAACACAACCTATTCTAAATAGTTTTATGATTAATAATAATAATTTATCTCTTTTAAAAAATATATAAAAAATAAATGGATTATGTATGTGCATATGCAAAGTTCTTATGGTTATAGATGCATACAAAATGTACCATTTTTTATATTATTTTTCCACACTATGAAGTAGATAAATTCTATGGATTAAAATGTGCATTTCAAAATAATAATTCCACCTAACGTCCTCTAATTATTTGCTCACCATAACACAATACATTAGTATCCTCTCGTCTACCTACCATGCATAATGTGACTAATATCACGTCTGTGCACTCATATAATAAGTCACAAATCAATGGAAATTTTAAAAAACTACAATAAATAATATCAACTTATTTTCATAGTAAAGTTTGATAAAATATTGTGATAAATATAATTACATAACATTTCCTAGGGGTTGAAAAATTATTGTCTCCAATTGATAACACAACAAAACATGCAAGGGTGGCGAACCACATGCAAACACTGCCTCTTGTGTGGATTTTGCATCATATATTAATGCTACCTCCTCCGGTAAATCTACTCTGTAAAATTTAAACTAGTGTTACCTTCTACGGCCTCTACACTGTAAAGTTCCATAGATTTTACATGAAATACTACCTCTTGCAATGAATCTATGCTCCTTGGCTAATTTATGTGATTCTAAGTTGTAAGCATCAATTAGATTGTAACGAGTAGGGGACACATGAACATGGCATGGGAACATACCAGTCACACTGACAGTATATAAAGTGTAAGAGGGTATTCTAAGGTATCATGGAATTATCAAGAATCTCTCTTTTCACCTTCACAAGCTTTCATGGCTTCTTCTTCTTCTTTCTCTCTTTCCTCTCTTTCTCTTCCTTCTCCCTATCTTTCTCTCTCCTCCCCCTCTTCTTCTACAGTCTTTATCTCTCTTCTCTCTCTTAGTTAGATTAGTTAGGTCTCCTTCATTAGAGTTCGTATCGGATCTTTGTCTTTGATCCTTCTCTTTCCCATAGATTTGGGGTTCCTACAGTTTCTCACAGTTAGAAAATCCTAGTTACACAATTTCCACAGGTACATATGGAGTACTCAGACAACTGTCAGCCTTCTTGAAGACTATGGCAGCCTTTCTTGGGGAGCTCACTGGAGGTTTGACCACACCTGGAGACAGAAGGGCAAGAATGGCAGCTCGTTTTTCGTATTGAGCATCCTCCTAATGGCATCGTCGAGTATGGATGGATCCTTGGAGGCTTCCATCTGTGGTGGTGTGGCCGCAAGCTACTTGGGCGAGAGGTAAGGACCATCATCCTCTGTCCAAATATCTTTTGCCCCTAGCTTATTGAAGCACCCAACGAGGCTCTATATGTGCTGCTCGGCGGGTGTGACTTTGTTTGAAGGGAAGGTGGCCATCTTCTCCCATGGCTGCATTAGCTTGGGGTGCTTTGCCACGACCTGCACTCACTACCTAAAGGGTCCTCCGCCCATGCTGCGATTCCATGGCAAACGCACGCATAAGAGACTCCGTAGGGAGGGAGGAAAAAAGCAATCGGCTCGCTTTGCTAAGAAAGAAACCAACATCTAGACTTTGACCTGCACCATTCCTTGCACTGCTGCTTCTTTGATAAATTGTGCCTCCAAATCTAGAGTCTCCATGGTGAAGGGAACATTCATCAGTGACCGCACTGACTTCTCTACCGACTGAATCACAGACATGACAGTCACAATAAGGTATTTTCCATCAACAAATCCATCCTTAATGTGAGTAAGAAGTTGAATCACAAACATGATAGTCACAACAAGGTCTTTTTCATTAGCAAATCCATCCTTAATCTTAGTAAGAAGCTGCTCATCAATTGGGATTCTGAGATCATCCTTAATTCCACCATTGTCCATAAGAAGGCTCACAAATCCATCCTCAAAGATGTCAATAAGCTGATAATCAACTCGAGTCACTTCGGGGACATCGCAGTTGTGCGAGGAAGGCACAATATCTTCCAACTTCTTCCCCGTGAAAATGTGTGTTGCTACTGTAATATAGAAGGGGAATTTACAAATGAGTCAAATAACTTCATTCTTGGAAACACAACACTTTGGTGCCCAACTAAAGATCCAACAATGGCTGCTTCTCTCCTCTTTTGCTACTGAAAAAAGGCTTGATGTTTATTGCCACTAGTACTAAAGAAATAGATGCTTTAAAGCTGCCACATCTAACGCTATCTTGAGCTTCTTCTGAGCTACTTTTTTGTTGTCCAACTATGGTGAACTTCCTATTGTTCATACTATTTGAATGGTCACCATTGCCGATTTGAAAGTACTACTATTCAACAAATTATTCGATGCTGCTCATCCTCTCATTTCGGTCAAAATGATCTATAGTTCATCTACTATGGACAACCCCTGCTAGTCATATCATTCTTGACAGATTGCACCTGCTACTTAGCTAAAACAGGCACCATTGTTACTGGTTAAAGTTGAGTTACTACTACCAAATCTTGGTTGAACATGTACTAAAGTTTGTCGCTCTTACTACCTCAAAGAAACTACTTCACCTATATAAAACTTGCAGGAAATCATGCGCAATGGCTCCCAGGATCATGCTATATTTTGCTAATGCAATGTCATGCATGCAAGAAATATTGTGTTCTCAATGAAGGTGCTCTCTCAAGTGCATGTGTATCTAAATTTTATAGCATATAGCTAGAGCAGGCCTCATGCCGTGCTAGTGCTCAATGATGGTACAAAACATGCATCAATCCAACCCATGGCATGGAAGTGTTTGATAAGATCAAGAGACCATCACTGAGTATAGTATAATCAACAAGTGTAACATGAAATATTTGTGAATCCACAATCCTTGTTGTGTGCAAGAGTCTAGGGAAGAAAATATACATGTTTCAATATGTTCCACAGCTACTAAATAAATTCTAACTCCAATATATCTACAAAACTCCAATCCCAACCAAGGCTATCAAGTTTCCACACTCAAAAAATCTTTTAAA
This sequence comes from Lygodium microphyllum, assembly GCF_053477565.2. Lineage (NCBI taxonomy): Eukaryota > Viridiplantae > Streptophyta > Polypodiopsida > Schizaeales > Lygodiaceae > Lygodium > Lygodium microphyllum. Next base: position 117,145,230 of record NC_141161.1, on the reverse strand, counting down.
AATAGCAAAAGCAATTCTAAGCTAGACAAACTCAGAAAATCTAACTACAAATGAGAAAACAAACAACCACACAAACAATTAAGCTAACAAAAATGTAGCCTATCTATAGTTTTTCTAGGGGTTTTTAGTTTTCACAAAAAGCGCTTGACAACTTCTTACCAAGCATACCCACCAAAGTAATAATCTCACCATCAAGCCATATTAGAAGGCCATGCTAACCCATACTAGGCACTGAGAGTGGAGAACCTCATCAAGGTTAAACTTTTCCTTCCATGGCATAAAATAAACAAGGCCTCTATTGAAACTGACTAGAGATCGAAAAATAAAGTCCCTTTTGACGTTTGAAGAGATGATGGTAAGTAAAAAACCCCAACAAACAATTTTGTACTCCATAAGAGACAACCTAGACGAAAGGTAGACTCAAACCACCTTGCGAACTCATCTTCCATGAGTAGCTTATTCACGAAATACAAATAGATCCCACATCATGCATATTATGCATATCATTGACAAATCTAATAAATAGAAAATGTATATAAGCTCGCAACATATTCTTACAAGTCTCAATGGATTCCTTCCTCTTCTCTTTGGGGAATGTGTGATCTTCTCACATCTCATTCTTGATTTTTGTAGCAGTATCACCAACAAATATAGCTAAGACATAATCCATGTCCATCCTCTCGTCATGCTTTTGCTGCTTGTTAAGGCTTACTCAATGAGGTTGAATGCACTTTAATGCATTTAATTCAAAGTTTACTAGTAACTTTTCATCCTGTATAAGAGTATTGTATGTTGGCTATGCTTTGTCCCTTCAACATACTTGATGGTTTTTGACCTTGTGGTGTCCTTCCAAGATGCTTAGTTGGGAAGTTCAAATGGAGATAGAGTTGGATTTTTCCACTATATTGGTGGTAGGTCCCACATAATTTGTGGCATGTGGGATGGATTAGTGTACTACACTTTTAATACCTTTTGCAATGCACCATGCTAGTGTATTGCAGATCCAAAATATTTCTTCTGCATGGGGTTAGTCTAATACACATTTAATACCTTTTGCAATGCACCATGGTAGGGTATTGCATAACTCTCAAAAGAATGTGACTTGAAAGAATATCTCTTGTATCTTCAACTAACTAGATATATAATATTACCAATAATATGTTCATATGGGGGTGGGATAAAATCCACAAGTTGACATAAGTGTAGAATAGTGAAGACTAACATGGACTACTTTGGCTTTGTTGATAAGGGTAAGTGTTGCATGAATATTACAAGTTGAAGGACAAGGCAATAATAAAAATATTTGTTATCCATGTTGGGAATTGAAGATCATGTTTAACTTTAGTGAGCTAAATGAGATTAAGAATGCTTTGTTTGATCCGTGTACTAAATAGTTAAAATGAAAGAGTCATCGCAGTTTTAATACATAAATTTGGAAACATTCAAAAATTTGATAGAGTCATTTAAAAATGCATGCAATAATAAGAGGACCTTGTTATATTTTCTTTAAGTCTAAACTTCCATCAGACAGTACATGTATCTAGTTATAATGAGAGAATATATAGGATTGTTAGAGGTAGAAATATTGGCTACAGCAAGTCAACCTTCTCTCACAGATTTTGAAACACAATGATATCAAAATATCAAAATGATTGGACTTTTGACTAACATGGGTAGTAGAGGAGAGTTGAAAATAAGACATAGTATTTAACTAGACAAGAAGTTGATGTGCCAAAGGAAATACCTAAAGTTGTTGGAGAAGCCTTGAAGACAAATGATTTCTTTGGGATACAAATGATCATGTCATGCATTAGGCTTCTATACTTTCAATTTCATCTATTCAAAAAGTTTCAATGCTTGCTTACCATCCCATTGTGTACATCTTCTATATGAATATTCCATGAGACTAGACTCGAAACTATGCTTCTGAAATGCCTCTTACACTTTTGCAAGAAATCTACTTTTTGCATACATGTCTAACAATGCATTGCCAACTAAGTTATATTTTTCTCGAAACCATTGTTTAGCAATCTCAATATGTATTTATTGTCCCTCAACTATAGTTCATACACTATTAGTATTTGGAAAGATTCCCTCGTCTCACATTCTTTCATGAGAATTCAGTACCTTCTTATCATGCCCATGTGGCACATATCTTGGTATTAGGGAGCTCCACAAAACCACCTCTTGGACTAGAAGTTGGTCAAAAACGTATTGTGCTACTACAAGTAAAGCACATTTCACATACCTATCAACCAATGCAATTCCATCAATAATATCCGTCTCCTAGCACCACAGGATTTTAAGGCACAAGAAAAGGTGAACAGAACCTGAAGTTGCATCTATTCATAATACGTGTCTTACATGTCAATTCTTTGGCGATGAATTGTGAAATTGCTTAATTTATGCTACAAGAAAATTTGGGTGCTAAGAATTCTTAGCAAAAAGTGTTCTTCACTGAAATATTTCAGCAAAAAGATTTACAGAGTGTTGATTTACAGTAGCAGGAAGACAGAGGATTTACAGTCAAAAGAGTTGGGTACTATTCATACACATCAAAATTTGTGTTTACTCAAGTATTTACAACAAAAGCAAAAATTTGCAAATTGTTGCAAAGAAGCCAAAGTACTATGAAAATATAAAACAGTTGACAAAAATGTTGAATTATCTTTAGAGAGTGATAAGGATTTGCCAATGTTTATGCCATTTATGGAGATGGATATGGATATAAACGTCAATGTGGACAAATCACAAACAAGACCTATTCCATTGAAGGAGGCAAGATGTAACGTGTCCACCTATTCGCTCGTAGGACACGTCTTAGCAACCCATCAAGAAGAGGGTCTAAAAAGCTCCGCTCCGCACTCCCATGGAATGTTACAGGGTTTGCGATCTAGGTCTTTCCGAGTCTGCCATGTAGCGGAAGTATTCCGGCCGTCCCCACTTAGGACCGACCTGAATCCGGGTTTTCCTAGTGGTCAAACTCCTAGAATGGCAGCTAACGTTGAACCCTAGGTGAACTAGTTTACGAAGAAACGTCAGGGTCGAAGCGGATTCATGCTGCACTTGAATCAAGGAGAATGGAAAACGAGAGGGATGCAAAGCTCGACCTCTCTACCCATAAGGCATAGTCCCATTCCGTTCCCCTAAAACATCATAAATCGGAATTCTAGTAACCTAGTCTCTAAGTCAACGCCCTTGCTGTTCATTTCCTTCGAGAAAAGTTCCCTACTATTGATTTCATTTGAGAAAAGTTCTCGGCCAACCGGGACCACCCATCCGTAGGACGGACCCATGGCCATATCCACCGCACTTTCCTCAGGGTTGCTTTAGTTGTCTAATTATCTACCACATTTAGTTGGACATGCAAAAATAGCTTCCTTAATTAGCCAATTGGACACTGGTTCCTTCACATAATCTTAGCACTTGACATAGAGAAACATTTCTAAACAAGTTCCTTTACATCAATTGATCTTGTTTATCTTTGGAATACATCCATATAATCCATAATCCGCTCGAAGGCTATCCAGCAATCCACAGGGATTACTAATCCAAGATTTACGGCCAGAGCCCCCTTGGCACCCAAGCGTCCTCTTGCTCTAAGTAGCGCCCAATGGAGAGACCTCTCGCGGCGGGTTCGGTCCACATTCCCGGCACAACTAACAACGCCCTTGGTTAGGGTCAGGCAGACAATCGGGGGTAACTGATGCTGCCTCTCCCTTCAAGCCTTCAACCTAAAGCATTAATTATGTTTCCATCTTTATTTCCTTGAGAAAACAATGCAAACAGTGCTCTTAAACTGTTACAAATTGCTAAGGAGCGAACCCTTCTCTCCGAATGCATCCAGCATTCGATCTGGGATCAATTGCGACTTGGAAAGTCCTCCAAGGGTTTGTTTGTTTACGCTTTTGTCCTTGGGTTAGGGTCATACCCTGTCAACCCAAATTAACCAATACCTTAGGTTTCTTAAGTTGAGACATTGAATCCTGACGACCACGTCACTCTAACTTGATTGATCCTTTGCTTACTAGGAAAATACATAACTTCCCTTAACTTGGCAAATCAACCCAAGAAGGGTGATATAGCAGGATGTCCGCTCATCCTCTTGCAAGATAGACTTGCGCTAAAACCTGCCAACCTTGTTCCAGGAAGTGGCAAATCTACCTTGTGTTTAAAACACAAGCCATGCAACGTTTGCAGCTTGTTGCACAAGTGTCCCACCTAACTCATGGGATCATTTTACCCATCAATGGAATTACTTAGTCAAGGAATTTGTCTAGTCAATGTGTAGGGTTAGGGGTGTCTTCTTACCCAACCCAACGCTAACCTTGCTAGGCCAATAACATTTGGGCCTAGGGTCTCTAGGCTCAATCAGATATCATTCGATCCTTAGGGTAAAACCCTAGATCATTACTGCATGGGCGTCCGATTAATCCCAAACATTTTGTGAATGTGGGTAGGAACTTTGGGGTTTGAGGGTCTCGACTTGGCGTCCAAGTGTGATATTAGGCAGAATTTCTAATGTGCTAAAACCTAGTTAGCACTTTGAGGTGTTCGTTGTACTAGCTAGTTATGCTTATACGAATCCCTAGAAGGTTATGACTTTACATGATTTAGCTAAAAATTGGTCAACTTTTCTTGTGACAAGAAACGATCCTTTCCTAGAGATGCTAAACTTGTTTTAAATGTGTGAATAGTTGCAAGACATCGCATTACGTGATTCATTACCTCTATGCACCATAAGGTTTGCAATAATCCTATCTTTTCTTGCTAAAGTCATAACGAATGATAATTTGAAGTATAACTTTCATGAAACCTACAAGGATTTACATCAAGGAACTATGCCTATAACCTTTAGTTTAATGCAACTGAATTTCATGCTTTGATATGACATGCAACCTTTTCTACATGCAACTTCAATGAAATGAAATCTACGCATGACGAATATGTAACATGCAACCCTTAGATACAACATCGTTAATGAAGTTCATGCAAGACTAAGACTAGTGTTGACTTAATATATTCCCAAGCATCTCTTGCATGCAACTTGCAAGACCATGGTTTCATTTCCATGCTATGCAATTTTTCGGACAACATCTAACGGATGTTAACAATTTTTCACCATGCGAATAACAACAATGGAAGTTATTGCCCAAATGCAATCTAAGCTTATTCTTTCCATAGCCAATCAAAAATACACTTAACAATTTCATCTTTTAATCCTAAACTATATGCGTTTAGGCTTGTCACTTTAGAAATGCACAAAACTGGGAACATGTGACTATGCTTGTAAGATGAATAAGCAATTTATATTCATAGCTTCCCTATGAATTTTAAGCATGCCCAACACGGAATTAAACTTTCAAGAACCTGGGTTTGTGGATCCTTGGGGTTGTCCACGTGTAAACTTGGGTTCGAATCTTCCACGCGTGCACCTTGCGACTTAGACTTTGGAGCCATCGTAGACGTAATGTATTTGGACTCTGGGTTTGCCTTCGCCCTTATGCAATCTGCAAATTCCCTCCAAGCTTGGTAAACAACTTCAAAATCTGTCCGCTTCTCCCTTATGCAGGAATACCCCTTTTCAGAAGTGGGTTATAAGGCCCGAGAAAAGATCGCGTGCACAAGGCTTAAGAGGTTTTCCTTTAGAAGCTTCTAAGAAGCCTCTAGAAAGCTTCTGCCTTTTTAGAAAATGTGGATGGAGGTAACGATTGGTGGGAAGTTGATGACGAAAAGGGGGGGTACTTAATTGATATAAACTTAAAATACCTAAGCTGCAAAATATTCGTTGGGAATGAGTTAAATTCCAAGAAACACCTATAACTTAAATACTTGCCCACATTCACCGAATGTAGGGATAGTGAATTGTAATCGTAAAAGGAACTAGGGTTTGTCCCTAAGAATCTTACAAAGATGAAGCTTGGAAACCCTAGGTCTAATGATATCAGCGTAAAGAATCTGAAACAGATTGTTTCGTGACTCCATAGTCTCATAGTTCGATGCAGCACTTGCGCAACAAGTGCGGAGTCATATGATCTTGTGATTGGATCACAAGGGAATGGCCAAGTTCTCGCAATAAAGTTGGCATGTCCTTACACAAGTTACCTTGAGGATGAATAATCATCCTAATTTAGCAACCTTCTTGAGTAAGGAAGATTGTTTGGAAACTAAAGACCAACCAATAAACTTAAGGTTTGACCAAGTCAGGTTAATAGGGTATGCCCTAACCTAGGATATAGGGGATTTTTCAAAGTTGCAAGTTATCCCGGATCAAGTGCTTGACGCATTCCAAAGGAAGGATTCATTCCTTAGCAGTTTGCCAACAAAAACGATCAATGGAAATGTTTGTGCTTGCTATAGATTCTAGAGCACTGTTTGACTTTGTTTGATCAATGAATTAAAAGATAAATGGATATCTATACTTCAGGTTGAAGGCTTGAAGGGAGAGGTAGCTGCTTGCCTAACCCTAACCAAGGGGGTTGTTGACTGCGTCGGGAAAGTGGATCGAACCCTCCGCTAGAGGTCTCTCCGTTGAGTGCTACTTGGAGCAGGAGGACGCTTGGGTACCAGGGGGGGCTCTGGCCATAAATCCAATGCCTTCCGGGTCCTTCACAAGAGGCTAACGTGACTTATGATTGGATCTCAAGGCCCGCATACTAGTCTACGGGCGGAAACTTGGATTACTAATCCCTGTGGATTGCTGGATAGCCTTCGGGCGGATTGTGGATAAGCCTATGGGCTAGACTTTTTGTATTTCAAAGATAAATATGATAACCTATTAATAAGGAACTTGTCTGATATTGTTTTTCAATGTCAAGTGATAAGATTACGTGAAGGAACCAGTGCCTAACGGGTTAATCAAAGAAGCTGGTTGTTACCTGTCCAACTAATGTGTTAGGTAATTAAATAACTAAAACAACCCGAGGAAAGTGCAGAGGATGGGCCATAGGTCTGTCCTACGGATGGGTGGTCCCGATTGGCCGCGAACTTTTCTCAAATCACGAGGAACAACGGGATGATCGTCATAGGACACAAACAACAAAAGCATTGACCTAGAGTTATGATAATTAAACCTGATTTACGCTGTTTTAGGGAAACGGAATGGGACTATGCCTTATGGCAGAGAGGTTGAGCTTTGCATCCCTCTCGTTTCCCATTCTCCTTGAACCAAGTGCAGCGTGAATACGCTTCGGAGCTGGCATTTCTGCGTAAAGTAGTTCGCTTGGGTCTGACGCTAGTTGCTCCTAGGAAATGATCAATCAGGAAAACCCTAATTCAGATTGATCCCAAGTGGGAACGGCCGGAATACTTCCGTTACGTGGTAGACGTGGAAAGCCCTAGATTGCAAACCCCGTAACATTCCATGGGGGTACCGGGCGGAGCTTTCTAGACATCCTTTCCAATGGACTGCTAAGACGTGTCCTAGATGATACTAGTGGACACGTTGCATCAAACCAACCTAAATAGGATCAAGTGGTTGGAAGACTTGAAGATCATGAAGCTGTTCATTTTTGTGTAGGCTCACGTAAACTCAACTTTACATATTTGAGGTCCGAGGGTTGAACTGAACTTATATGTCTATGAGGAAGTGACCCGTGTAATCCCCACCGACAAGATCAAAGTGTTGGGGCACTATGAGAATAATGGGTTCCAAAGAAAAGGATACCGTGATCTTCCAATGACTTACCGATTCCTGAAGATCCATGACTCGAAACCATACTATTATCTAGTTCCCGTAGATAAATGTAATACAACATTATTCTTCCCAAACTAAATGTAATGGTTGCTCTATCATATGAGGAAATGTTGTACTCCAAAAGGGCTATGCCCATATGAATGCAATAAGACTTCTTTTTATCAATGTCTGTTTTGTTGATGAGAATTGATAAAAAGTTAACTGGCTAGGATTCTTGGTAGACAGTTGAATTGGAGATGAAATACAAGTCATAATGATTATCATGTAATAACGTTAAGACACCGTTATCCAGGCACAACCCCAAGTATAGAGTCCCAGTTTGCCTCAAATATCAAGTACTGCCGTAATCGAGGAGAAGAAGTCTCTTCTTAAGCAAATTAAGCCACCTGAATTTGACGGGAAAGGCAAATCCATCCAAGTGGATGTTGAAATTTGGATTGAATCTATGGAGGATTACTTTGAAGCAGCTGGTAGTGCACCTGCCAACCAGGCTATGCTCGCCAAGCTGAAGCTCACTGACGAAGCCAGGCTTTGGTGGAAACAATGGTGTAGAGATCAAGGGATCGCGGAAGGATCTGTTACTTGGGAAAAACTAAAGAAAGCCGTGCAGGGAAGATACTTACCACCTGTGTATCGCACACAGAAAATAAATGAGTTCTACAAGCTGAAACAGCTAGGACTCACTCTTGACGCATACTACTCTAAATTCGTTTCACTTCTTAAGTATGCGCCACAGTTGGACACGACACGACAGGTGTCAAAATTTTGTGCTGGTTTAAATCCACTAATGAATACCCGTCTCGAATCTATGCACCCATCAGATCTTTAGGACGCACTCATTTGAGCTATGCCTATAATTCAGGAGGTGCAGGTTAGACCAAGGGGTAATAAAACTTGGTCTTATAATGACTTGAACAAGGGAGCATATAGGCCTCAAATGAAGAGAGTTCAAGGTCAGAATCAAGGAGAAAGAAAGAAATCAAGGACTAATAATGTCAACAACTTTGTCCCTACCCAAAGCAATGTCCAGAAATTCTGATGTTTCCACTGCAACGAGCCCGGTCATTTCAAGAGGCAATGTCCCCAGCTTGGAGGAGGACATTGCCAAGCACCTTTCCAAGGAACTGGCTGTGGCCAGGGAGCCGCTACCCGAGGCAAAGAAAGAACCGCTTGTGTTTCCAACAGGGAAATGTGCGAAGAAAAAGAAGATCCAACCATGGAAGCAGAGTTTGAAAGGGCGATAGTCCATGCCGCTCTTCACAAGAAAGGGCTGAATCGCCAGTTCTCGGTGATTCAGACTATCAAGATAAAGGTTTCAAGACCTTGATTGATTGTGGCAGTACACATTCCTTTATCTCACTAGCTTGTGCAAAAAGGTTAGGAATAGCCACAGTAGAAGCACCTACCTTGCTTGTGGAATTAGCAAATGGTCATGAGGTCACTTGTACCAGGCAAACTACTAAGGTGGAATTCTTTATGGGAGGAAAGGTGACTTCGGTCAAATTCAGAGTCATGAACCTAGGTATCCATGAGTGTCTACTCGCTATGGATTGGCTTAAACCGAATGACACCCACATTCATTGTGGAAAGGGCCAAATTTCCTTTCGAAACTTTGAAGGGGAATTGGTTACAACTCAAGGTGAAGCAGGGAAGCCAAAAATTCAATTGGCCAAAGCATCTCAGATTATAAAGGTAGTCAGAAAAGGACTACCTGTCTACTTGATTAAGCTCAATAAGTTAGATCAAAAGCAGGAGTCTAGTGAAGGACCTTCATGGCTAAAGGAATACGGGACGTATTTCCTGAAGAGTTGACACAACTCCCGCCTCAAAGAGAAGTGGATCATGAGATCAAGCAAGAGCTACACCAATTGCAAAGAGACCCTATAGAATGTCCATACCAGAAGCAATTGAGCTGAAGGAACAACTCAAGCAACTACTAGATCAGGGCTACATCCATCCTAGCAATTCACCATGGGGAGCTCTAGTACTGTTCCAGAAAAATAAAGATGGAATGCTTCGACTGTGTATTGATTCAGAGGGTTGAATCAATTGACTGTCAAGAACAAGTACCCTATTCCTAGAATAGATGAGCTTCTTGATCGTCTTCAGGGTGTGAAGATATTCTCCAAGATTGATCTCAGGTCTGATTATTATCAAATGATAAGGATCAAGGATGAAGATATCCCAAAGACAGCCTTCAACACAAGATACGGACACTTTGAGTTCCTAGTTATGTCATTCGGGCTTACGAATGCACCTGGCACCTTCAACAGGTTAATGCAAGATATCTTTAGGCCATATCTTGATGACTTCGTGCTCATCTTCTTCAACGATACTTTAGTCTATTCCAAACAGGAAGAAGATCATGAACCCCAACTTCGGATTGTCCTTCAGACAATGAGGACACATAAGCTGTATGCTAAGATGAAGAAGTGTGCATTCTTCAAACGTCAGATTGAATATCTAGGATTCATCGTATCAGCGGAAGGAATCTCAATGGATGCGGCCAAGGTCAGAGATATGCTAGAATGGCCAATACCCACAACTGTCAAAGAAATACGAAGTGTTCTTGGATTGACATGATGGTATAGGGTCTTCATAAAAAACTATGCTTTGATTGCAGCACCTCTGACGGACTTGCTGAAGAAGCAAACAACCATTGCATGGTCAACTCCCGAAAAAATTAGCTTTGATAGATTGAAGCAAAGTTTGGTATCAGCACCGATCCTAAAACTTCGAGACCTCAGTAAGGAGTTCGAGATAGTAGTTGATGCTAGCATGCTTGCTTTAGGATGTGTGCTCATGCAAGAAGGTCATCCTGTAGCATACTCTTCAAGGAAACTGAAGAGCCATGAGAAAAATTATGCTACCCATGATCTAGAATTATTAGCTGTCATTCATGCTCTAAAGCTTTGGAGACACTACCTATTGGGTAACAAGTTTACTCTAGTGATGAGACTGATCATAAGAGTCTCAAGTGGATCTTTACCTAGAACGAGCTTAACATGAGGCAACATCGGTGGATTGAAGTGCTGGAGGAGTATGACGTTGAAATCAAGTACCGACCGGGAAAGCAAAATGTAGTTGCTGATGCACTCAGTCACAAGGCATTCCTTAACTCATTAATCTTGCAAAATCCATCAACAGCTAGATCTCTAGCTACAAAGGTATCTATGCCGAACAATCCAATACTTGAGCTAGCTAGACAGGAAGCATGCGATGACCTAGCCTATCAGAAGATGCTAAGGGAGATCTCTATCAAGGACTAGGACCAAAAGATACAGGCTAAGTATCATGAATTCTCTATCAATAGTGGACTTGTCTACTATAGAACAAGGCTATGTATACCAGCAAGCGAGTCACTTAAGCAGAAGATAAGGTGGGAAGCTCATGATTCCCCTTTCTCAGGACATCCTAGCTATGCCAAGACTTTCAATGCAGTCAAGGAAAGGCTACTATTGGGAGAGGCTTAAAGGTGACGTTCTCAAATATGTCACTTAGTGTTTGTCTTGTCAACGTATCAAAGCCAAACATGTCAAAATGCCAGGAAAGTTACAACCACTCGACATTTCCCAAATGAAATGGAAATTCATCAATATGGACTTTGTTGTTGGCCTACCCCAAGTTCAGGGAGGATACAACTCCATCATGGTTGTAGTTGACATGCTTACTAAGGTTGCACACCTTATTCCAATAAAAACAAACTATAAAGCCTCAGACATTGCAAGGTTGTTTATCAAGGAGATATTCAAGCTACATGGGTTACCCAGAAGAATCATTAGTGATCCTGATTCTCTCTTCACATCACACTTCTGGAGAGCTATCTTTGAAGCCATTGGGACTCAATTTTGTTTTAGCATAGCTTACCATCCCCAAACTGATGGTCAAACGGAGCAAGTCAATCAAGTCATCTAGGATATGCTTCAGGCACACTGCTGTCATGAGCCAAAAAGGTGGATTCAATACTTACCTTTGGTGGAATTTTCCTACAATGCTTCTTACCAACAAAGCATTCAAATGACCCCTTTTCAAACATTATATGGTCATGACTGTCGAAGTCCCCTAAACTTCTCAGATCCAACCTTGAGGGTTGAAGCTTCTAGGTAGATGTTGGAAGAGATGGATGACCAAGTAAAGTTGAGAGCGGAGGTTTGAGCCCGGGATGTGCCTAAAATTTTCCAAAAAATCTGGTATTTAGAGGAAAAATATTTAACATCGAAGGTGGCAACTACAGCTAGGACAATTTTAAGCACCAATAGCTTTTAAAAGGCGCCCGAGCAACACTTGTGGATTTTTGATAATTTTTTCGACTGTTGTATGGTATGCCAAAAGCTGCCAGTCAGTACAGAATGTCGAGACGGACGTGCAGGATTTTTCAAACGCTGAAAAGGAGCCCGGACGAGGAAGAGGCAAAAAATTGGCCAAGATTTTAAAAGGTGGACATTGAGAGGACCAAAGGGGGGGTGCCCTTTGGGATTTAAAACCCCCCCTAAAAAAACGTGAAGATTTCATGGAGCATGGCGTGAGCAGATGGCACCGATTTTTTCGCCTCCCCCCTCATGATCATGATGTCAGGCTGCAAAGAAGCCATAGAATTAACAATACTCGGCAACTTCTCCCTCTTGGCTGACTATATCAACGGTCTTCGTGCAAGATATGGCTGTCTGGATGAAGAGATCAGAATCTAGTCTTTCTCTCTCCTCCCTCTCTCTTCCCTCTATGGGTTGTTCATGTGTATCATTGTGAAGAAGGAACCAGGGAGGGAGAATGAAGAAAATGGTGATGGAGATTGATGGAGATGCTAAAGATTGATGTGCAGCATTGGATTGAGAGCAATGGAGGCTCCATTAGCTGGTGATGCAGTCATTCAAGGCATCTCGGGTTACGTAAAAACACAGTATGTCCATTTTTATGAAGAAAATGAAGGATTTTTGATAGTTTATGATGATAATTATGTTCTTATCGGATGAAAATTTGTTTGTGTGCTGGTTGCATCGTGAGTAATTGCTGTTTATCAGAAAATCTTGATTTTGCAATGATTTACATGCTCTATTTAATTCCCGTAAACCCAAAATGCGGTTTTTAAGTGGTAAAATGGTAGTTTTTCCATTTCGGGTGGGTAAAAGGTGTTCCCATGGGGGAAATATGGAAGATAAATTGAATGTTAGTATGCTGAAGTGATTGGAACAAGAAAAACTAGAAAATAGTATATTTTATTGACAAATAAATCAAAAAAATGCAAAAAATAAGGGGAAAAATAGAAATGTGTCTTGGAAAAATAAGAAAAAATATAATAATTATTTGTGGATGCATGGTAGTGGCAAAGCATGAGGTTTAGCCTCAGTTTGCCTTATCTCTTTATCAAAGTTTGTGATTTATTGCTTTTTATACATCAAAACATGACAAAATAAACCTCTACACCTATGCAACGAAAGCAATACCTAAACGTAGGGGGTTGGGAGGTTTGAATGGTGTGATTTGGGTGCTGATTGTTGCTGATTTTCTGATGCATCTCATGACATAGAGTCGTTGTATTTTAATTAAGAGGATAGTAGCATGAGTGTTGTCTCGATGCTATCCTTGCATCGCCGCAACGCGTTAGGGAATAAGCATTTGAAAGCTTGGTTGTGCACAACACGTGTCTGATTTGAAAATTATGTTTGAGCACTTTAGGATCATCCACTTTTGCATGTTCATGTAAACCATGGTATCGGAAAAAAAGGACTGGATACATAGCACCTATTTTCGATGACAATGACGCACCCTTGAGTGTGGAAAGGCGTTCTAAGCCGTAGGATAGACGTTCATTTCTTGGGGGATTATTTGGTAAGGATATGGTATCTCCTGGAAACTTTGGAAGTGAAAGAGTGGAGTTTGTTCGTTTGTTCTATATATTGAGCAGCGCATCAAGGGGCCAATCCCTACGATGTAGGAGAGCTGAAGTGGGGCCACAGTGATTTCACCGAGAGGTTGCCTCCCATGTATGTGATTATCATTGCATTTATTGCCAATGTGTAAGGGTTCTCCCTCTGAGGAGTTTAAAGAAAGAGAAATGTTGGACTATAAAACTATAAACGCATAGATTAGGCTTTAGGACACTTCGTCCTTTAGTAGCAGGTAGATGCTCTTGGTCCGCGAGGCCGTAAGGGTGTGTTTGTTTGTTATGAGCATGCGGTCCAGCTAGTGCCATAGCCAGCGCTAGCCCATTTGAGGTCCCATCAATGGTGCGTCTGTCGGGAGCCACCAACAAGTGGTGGTTCTCGAATCTAGGGTTTTTAGGGACCAGAAAGTTGGTTTATGTCCTCTAACAAGGACTGTCAAGCCGAAATACAAAAAGCAGAACGTGCTGAGAGGGCTAGACGGCAGTTGGATATTGTAAGTCGCTATTCTCCTCAAAGGAGTAGCCCGATACGCATAAAAGGCAGTGGTCTTAGTAACCCAACTATTGCATATAGTCATTTAGGTGCAGGAGGAAGCACAAGTTCTTTCTCTCTTCCACCAAGTTAACCCACTTCAAGTGGGGGTGTGATTCTATCAATTGAAACTCTTATTGTCAATCCGATTGTCGTCATGGCACAACCCATTGCAATTCCTGTAGGGACGCCGAATCTGCCAGCTTTAGGAGTGCCTTTGCCCATTTTTAATGGGTTAGCCGAAGAAGATGCAGAGTTTCACATTTGTGAATTCCAAAGATTAATGTTTAATTATCACATCCAAGATGAGGGATATTTTATTATGTTCTTTAATATGACATTAAAAGGAAGGGCTGTGGTATTGTATCATAGCATAGAGACTGGAACCATAACCGAAATCAACCAATTCTATGCAGCATTCCGAGGAGAATATGCCCCTGAAAGAGGTGGCCAATACTGGTTGCATGTTTTGAATGTAACACGCCAAGACCCCCATGAGAATGTGAAAGCCTATGCCAAGAAGCTTAAGGAAGTATTTCGTAAGTTACAAACTTACATTCCCATTCTGTCGACTGCCCAATTGCAATAATTCTTGCATGGATTGGATTTCAATATTTAGGTGCAATTGAGCAGTGTGGCTTTGGCTGATATAGACACCACCATCGTGCGGGCAGAAGGAGTAGAGTCACCATTACAAACAGCCTACTCCTCTCAAATAAATCTTAGTGCGGGCCTAGTACCTGGAGGCAATTTACCATTGATGAATGGAAGTCAAGGGATGCCTATGAATAACCCTAATGGGAGAGAAAGCATGGTTCAAAATGTGCCTTTGCTGCCAGCTCCTCCCTATGTGACTATGCCTATGGCTAGTCGGGTGGCTCTACCAAATGTTGGAGGCCAAGTTTTGAACCCTAATGTTGTTTCTGTGAGTCAACAACCAATGCCCAATCAAATTGTTAGCCAATGGAACGACGGATAGATGATCAAGGCTATGAGTCGAGTGCCCCTAATGTCCTTTGCGAAGTTAAGAATATGATGAAGCACTACACTGACATGATTTCTGAACAATATCGGCAAATAACTGTTACGTCAATTTCCTGAAGAAGCAGTAGAATCTGATAGGGAGTCGATGACCTGAAGAGGGGTGGACCCTCAAGATTCAGCTATAAGTGGTGTGGCAGACAACATTTCCCTAGAAACTCTCCAAATGTTAAATGTGATATTTGTGAGAAGTCGGGCCACTTAGTCGCTACCTGTTGGAGTAAGATTAGTTTCCTCCAACAAGGGAGTAAACAACCATGTCCAGTTAATCATAGAGCGCAAGGTAATAAGCTGCAACAAAATGATGGACCAAGAAAAATATTGCAAAGGGGAAAAACCATTATAGAGGAGTTGCCACAAGGCAATGGAATCAACCTTATTAAGGCTGTACGCGTCAATGGCGCTGAAATCTCTAACCTACGAGTCGTGACAAGAGGCCAAAGGGCTAAAGAGGGTGATAGAGATAATGTAAAACCGGTCCAGAGAAACCCTAAGCAAGGGGATAATGGGATGCAAGTTCTGAATCCTGGCATGGAAGGTGGACCTCTAAGGCCTGTTGACAAAAAAGTTGATCCTAAGAAGGATGAGGAAGTGCCAAGAAAGAAGGCAAGAACTAAAAAAGAAGCACTAAAGCCGGTCCTGAGACCAAAAGAAATAATGGTTTGGCGAGAAAAGAGAGCATTGGCTACCTATCATGATTTTGATTTAGAAAGTTCTCTTTGTGAAGTCAAACCAGATGCAAACCTCTTACAGTTGATTAAATTATCTCTAGGAGTATGCAAGGAATTTAAGAAGATCCTGCATATTGGGTATATTATAGAACCTTTGGGCATAGCATGAGTAGGGAAAGATTGGTTTGATCATGCTGAAAAGAATTGCCCTACGGTTCCAGCATATGTGGATGGGATATTAGTGGAGCATGCTATCGTAGACACTGGGTCCTCCGTCAATATCCTCAGTTCAGAGTTGATGGAGAGGTTGGGTCTAGACATCCAAAAAGATAGCTCCACCCTTCTTAGAATGGCTAATGATAGTCTAAGGCAACCAGAAGGTTGTGTTACTAAAGTCCATGTTACAGCTGCAAGTGTAGAATGCTTCTTGGACTTTAGGGTGATAAGGTTTGCAGCACGTCTTAGCTGTCGAGTCTTGCTAGGTAGGCCTTGGATCTTACAAACAGACTATCAAGTTGATATACCCGCCGGTCGAGTGGTTCTAGGTAGAGGTGCTAATCGAATAATAGTCGATGCTTACCCTGAGTCTCCTCAGAGTGAAAGAGCTCCTTTATCCTCTATTGAATTAGAGACAGCAGATGATCCATCTGGTAGTGAGACATAATCCAGTGATGAGTCTAGAGAGGGGTCCACTACAAAGGATATTTATCAGATAACTCTAAACGAACCGATAGAGCCGCAAGATAGGATAAGAGACGCGGATGTGATTGAGTTGGACCTTGGCACGCCGAATTATTCGTGGCCAATTAAATTAGGTTTCAAGCTCAGTTCAGCAAAAAGGGGGGACTATGTGTCCTTGATTCAAGAATTCCGCGATATCTTTGCTTAGAGTTATGACGAGCTGAGAGGCATTCCTCCCAGCCTGGTTGTTCATACTATTCCTGTAATAGAAGGCAGTCGTCCTGTGCGTCAGAAAGTAAGAGGTATGCCTTTTGAATTGAGGGACGAGCTGTTTGAGGAGTTACAGAAGTTACAGAAAGCTGGTTTAATCTTCCCTGTACAACACACAGAATGGCTTAATCACAATGCAGGAGTTCGATTATGAGATTAAGAGTAAACCACCGAGGTTGCAGGGGATTGTGAAATGCCTTGTGAATTTCGAGGAGCCAAAAGAGACTCTCATTGAAGGAAGTGATATTGAAGAAATTTTTAAAACTGAAACAGCTTCTATCTCATCTTGATATGCTGCTATCACACATTATCTATCAACGGGAGAGACTGGAGCTCGTTTATCAAAATCAGAAAAGAGGAAAATCAAACAACAGGCTTTGAAGTTTTCCTTGATCACAGAAATACTATATTGGCAGGGTGTTGATGATATTTATCGCCGATGTGTGATGCCTGACGAGGTTCCTTTCATTTTGGAAGAGTGCCATGACTCTGCATGTGGAGGGAACTTCGGTGGACGATTGATGGCGCAGAAAGCTTTAAGAGCTGGATATTGGTGGCCGTCCATCTTTCAAGATTCCTTTGAGTATGTTAAGAGATGTGATACCTGTCAAAGACATGACAGCAGAGAGAATAGGAAACGGCCACTTACGCCTATCATGGCTATCCTTCCATTTGAGAAGTGGGACATTGACTTTGTGGGTCCTATCACCCCATCGTCTACTACCCAGAAGAGGTACATTATAGTAGCAACAACTGATTATTTTACAAAATGGTCAGAACCACGGGCGATGAGGCAGGACAATGCAAAAGAGACTACAAGTTTTCTCTTAGAGTAGATTATATGCCGTTTTGATCCACCGAAGGAACTAGTGTCGGACCGTGGAACCCACTTTTTGAATAAAGTGATTAAAAGCGTGACTGAAGCTTGGCAAATCAAGCACAATAAAATGACACCCTATAATATGCAAGCCAATGGGCAAGTTGAAAGTACTAATAAGCAGCTTATGGGTATCTTGTCTAAAATAGTGTCGGAGAAGAAACAAGACTGGGACATGAAGTTGTATGTGGCAGTATGGGCATATAATACAACGTTCAAGTGAGCTACCGGCCATACTCCATTTAAACTAGTTTATGGAGAAGAGTGTGTGTTACCCCTCGAAATCGAGTTGCCAACCATACGGTTTGCAATTAACCACTCTTTGGGAGATGAGGATACAGTCTTTGAACGTTTCACGACCATAGCCCACCTGGATGAACTGAAATTGCAGAGCTTATTACGCCAGGAGGTAGCTAAACGTCGGATGAAGTAGTTACACGAACTTAAAGCAAAGAATTATACCTTTAAAAAATGGCAATTATTTCTATACTATGATGCACATAGGGAGTTGTTTCTAGGGAAGCTGGAACCTAGATGGGATGGCCCCTACAAGATTGTTAGGATACGGAAAAATAGGTCTACGACTCTACTAGCTGATCTGCAGGGAGTAGAATTTAAAAATAAGGTTAATCTTAATAAGATTAAACCTTATTATTTCTAAGTATGCTAGCATGGAGAAATGCATGGCAAGTCCATGCTGGGGCTGATTTGAGACCTGCAAAGGAGCTTAAAGCTGGTTGATGGGGCAATTAATTTCTTATTTGAAGCACCTATATTTGGAGCAGAGATACCATCAAGGGAAACTTATCTGGTGGAGCAAAGGATACAAAGTGATTGAGCAAGAAGACGGAACCTTTGTGTGGGAGATCAAAGTCTTCTGCCATCACTGCTTACGAATGTTGACAAGTATCCCTGTTGAGTTCAATGAAGAAGGTGGGATGGAGCCGTCAGTTCATCCTCCAAACATGTTAAATTTTGACTATCATAATTACGAATAGAGGAGTTCGTGATGGCAGGCTGTGTAAACCAATTGTGGACGTACACATTATATTTTGACGGACCGTCCAGGGGCCCTAATAGAAAAGGGAGTGTGGGAGTAGTAATCCAAGATTCTCGACGTAGAGTTATGATGAAGTTAGCTACTTATCTCGGGGTAGGATTCACTAACAATATGGCGGAGTATAAAGCCTTGATTATGGAACTCTCTATTGCCAAGCAAGGTGGTATTTGACATTTGTTAGTAAAAGGGGATTCCCAGTTGATCTTGAATCAGCTAGATGGGACATACACAGTACAGAATCCCATCCTTTGTATGTATCATCGAACTACGATGACCCTACTTGAGAAGTTTGAGAAAGTGTCTTTTCAGCTGATTCCACGTTACTGGAATCAATTTGCAGATTCATTGGTAAATCTTGCTTATGAAGAAGACCTTTTCTTCAACTGTGGTCCTAGTTTGGATATTGCTATCAATAATGAGATAGGACCCGGTCATTTGTGGGGAATGTTATCAGAGCATGCAATATATGGAAAGCGATGGTTGATATGGGTGATGCAAAGAGTAGCCGAGACCAATCTAGCGTTGTTATCCTGGACCCATAGGTTGATTAGACAACAGGTTATTCGTACACCTCTTGCTATATATGCAGGAGGGATGGGTCATAATCTTATGCATTTAGCTTAGGGCTATAAGCCCTATTTTTCCTCCTTGGAAAGGTGTATTATTGTATATCTGTACTACTTCGGGGAGGGATGTGTAAGTGCTATTCTGTTTGATTTCGTTAGGCCAAGAGGGCCAGTTTCGCGAGGTTTTAGTGTTTTATTTCATTAGGCCAAGAGGGCCGATCTATTTTTTGTAGTGAAATGCTTTATTTCATTAGGCCAAGAGGGCCAGTTGTCTGTTTAGTACATGTGCGGTTAATGGATTCTTGTTTTAGTCCTGTGCTAGATAGACAGGTTCAAAGAAGGGCTTAGAAGGAGCCTATGTCGCTAGAGACTTCTTGTGGCCCTATCCAGGTGATATCTCTCCTTTACGAGTACTTTGGTTTTATGTTATATGTGTCTGTTTACTTGTAGGGGATTTTCTTTTCTTATTGGGGACCGGCGTCCAAGGCATGAAGTCCGAGGTTTAGGTTAGTTCTGTCTGAGGAAGGTCTGAGTAATCGTTGCCTCCTATGAAGACATTGCCAAGCATCGAAATACCTGTTTTAGAAGCTAGTTCTAGTGATCCTGTTCTGCTAGCTTGCTAGGCAGCCATTCTAGGGGTTCTTATTAGTTGTGAGGCAGTTAGAGAAGCCTGCCAAAGGAAAAAAAGATGATGATAGAGGAAAAAAAAACCCTGAATATCTCAAAGAAAATAAATCTATACAACGGTGTTTAAAAAGGGATTCTAACCCCTATAAAAAATAGAAAAGAAAAGAAAGGAAGTTTTGGAAGCAGTTGATCATCGCCTTGCGAAGGCCTGGTAGGTCCCTAGGGACGAGTCAGACCCGAGGCGGATGCCTTGTCTTCCTAGGGGTGGCATCTCGCTGGAAAAGAAGAAAGTAAGGAAGGTTGGAGCGAAAATAAAAGTGAGCATCAGAAAAGGATTAAGTGTCACCTCGCGAGGGCTTGGTAGGTTCTTGGGTACCGACACAGGACCTGAGGCCGATGCCCTGTTCTCCTTGGGTCACTACGCTCAGCTCCCTCCTTTTTACACACGTGAGTATGGAAAAATAAAAACCTAAAAGAAGAAATGTGCTATAAGAGAATATTTCTTGATCAGGCTATAAGAGTCCTCGCCTAGTAGGAGCTCATGGTTGTGTTGTCCTTAGTTTGGTAGGTAGTTCAGACCACCACTTAGGGCGACCTCTTTGATAGTTTTTTTAGTTTGGCCGTGTTGGAGCAGTCAGTTAGTGACTAGCTTTGGACCTTCTATCAGATTATGCTAGGCCTACTCCTTGTGGATTTCATACCTTGGTTTTGTCAGGGGGTAGGGTGAGCATTGTGTTGTGTTTTAATATGTACCTATTTTGTATCAGCTTGATGCTTCCTTTGGTTGTTTTGTGCAGATCTATTGTGGGATTCGATGGACTGAGTCGCTTATCCCGTGGTTGCCAATGAGAGCGGAGTTTTGAGCCTGGGATGTGCCTAAAATTTGCCAAAAAATCCGGCATTTAGGGAAAAAATATTTAACATCAAAGGCAACATCTGCAGCTAGGAAGATTTTAAGCACCAAGTGAAAGATGGCTTTTAAAAGGCGCCCGAGCCACACTTGTGGATTTTTGATAATATTTTCAACTGTCCTACAGTATGCCACGAGCTGCTAGTCAGTGGGGGATGTCGAGATGGATGCGCAGGATTTTGCAGAGGCTGAAACGGAGCTCGGACGAGGAAGAGGCCAAAAATTGGCCAAGATTTTAAAAGGTGGACATTGAGAGGACCAAAGGGGGGGTGCCCTTTGGGATTTTAACCCCCCCCCCCCCCTTTCATTTTTGATGAAAAAATGTGAAGATTTCGTGGAGCATGGCATGAGCAAATGGCGCCGATTTTTTCGCTTCCCCTCTCATGATCATGATGTCAGGCTGCAAAGAAGCCATAAAACCAACAATACCCGGCAACTTCTCTCTCTTGGTTGACTATATCACCGGTCTTCACGTGAGATATGGCTGTCTGGATGAAGCGATCAGAATCTAGTCTTTCTCTCTCCTCTCTCTCTCATCCCTCTATGGGTTGTTCATGTGTACCATCTTGAAGAAGGAACCGGGGAGGAAGAATGAAGAAAATGGTGATGGAGATTGATGGAGATGCCAAATATTGATGTGCAACATTGGATTGAGAGCAATGGAGTCTCCATTTTCTGGTTATGTAGTCATTCAAGGCGTCTCGGGTTACGTAAAAACACGGTATGACCATTTTTATGAAGAAAATGAAGGATTTTTTATAGTTTATGATGATAATTATGTTTTTATTAGATGAAAATTTGTTTGTGAGCTGGTTCTATCATGAGTAATTGCTATTTATCAGAAAATCTTGATTTTGCAATGATTTACATACTCTATTTAATTCCCGTAAACCTAAAATGCAGTTTTTAAATGGTAAAATGGTAGTT
Organism: Lygodium microphyllum; assembly: GCF_053477565.2. NCBI lineage: Eukaryota > Viridiplantae > Streptophyta > Polypodiopsida > Schizaeales > Lygodiaceae > Lygodium > Lygodium microphyllum. The sequence continues at coordinate 117,123,491 of NC_141161.1, read as the reverse complement.
TTTCCATTTCGGGTGGATAAAAGGTGTTCCCATGGCAGAAATATGGAAGATAAATTGAATGTTAGTGTGCTGAAGTGATTGGAACAAGAAAAACCAGAAAATAGTATATTTTATTGACAAATAAATCAAGAAAATGGAAAAAATAAGGAGAAAAATAGAAATACGTCTTGGAAAAATAAGGAAAAATATAATATTTTTTTGGGGATGTGTGGTAGTGGCAAAGCATAAGGTTTAGCCTCATTTTGCCGTATGTCTTTATCAAATTTTGTGATTTATTGCTTTTTATACATCAAAACATGACAAAATGAACCTCTATACCTATGCAACGAAAGAAATACCTAAACATAGGGGGTTGGGAGGTTTGAATGGTGTGATTTGCGTGCTGATTGTTGCTGATTTTTTGATGCATATCATGACATAGAGTCGTTATATTTTAATTAAGAGGATAATAGCACAAGTGTTGTCTCGGTGCTAGCCTTGCATCGCCGCAACGCGTTAGGGAATAAGCATTTGAAAGCCTAGTTATGCACAACACAAGTCTGATTTGAAAATTATGTTTGAGTACTTTAGGATCATCCACTTTTGCATGTGCATGTAAACCATGGTATCGAAAAAAAGGATTGCATGCATAGCACATGTTTTCGATGACAATGACCCACGCTTGAGTGTGGAAAGGCATCCTAAGCCGTAGGATAGATGTTCATTTCTTAGGGGATTATTTGGTAAGGACATGGTATCTCCTGGATACTTTGGAAGTGAAATAGTGGAGTTTGTTTGTTTGTTCTATATGTTGAGCAGCGCATCTAGGGGCCAATCCCTGCGATGTAGGAGAGCTGTAGTGGGGCCGCGGTGATTTCACCTAGAGGTTGCCTTCCATGTATGTGATTATCATTGCATTTATTGCCAATGTGGAAGGGTTCTCCCTCTGAGGGGTTTATAGAAAAGGAAACGTTGGACTATAAAACTATAAATGCATAGATTAGGCTTTAGGACAGTTCGTCTTTTAGTAGCAGGTAGACGTTCCTGGGCCATGAGGCCATGAGGGTGTGTTTGTTTATTATGGGCATGAGGTCCGGCTAGTGCCATAGCCAGTGCCGGCCCATTTGAGGTCCCATCAAAAGTCAATAAGGTAGGACATCCAAGCTGCCAAGGATAGACAGAAGGCATATGCGGATTTGAAGCATCAAGAAAGAATCTTCGAGGAAGGAGACATGGTCTTCATTCGCGTACGCCCAAAGAAGAGTTCCCTATCCTTAGGAGATTGCAAGAAGCTAAGTCCAAGGTATTGTGGACCATACAAGATCCTCAAGTGCCTAGGACCCTCTTTCCCCCAGCCGACGGTCGTGCTGGAGGAGAGGGAGGGGAGGCGGGATGACTGAGCATCCTTGCTGGATGCCATGGAGGGGGTGAAGGCCATGCAAATGGCCACCTGGAGGGAAGTAGGTACCTCTTCCTCACGGCTATAAAAACCACGGCTATGGGTAACCAAAAGGGGAGAGGAAGGCTGTGATATAGGACTGGACGCCACTGTTGAGAGTGGAAGAAGGAAGCGTTTCGCTGCCAAGGAAGTAAAGGGAGAGGTTGGAAGCCGTGAGGTCGCCATGTGAGAGAGAGGGGGTGGAGCTGCCAGCTACCACGAGGAGTGCTGCCAAAGCAATCATCTCAGCCCTGCCCGCCAGCAAGCCGCCGTTGAAAACATCTTCCTTCTCCTCCACGTGCTGTAAGCATGCTTTGCAAAAGCTTCCAAGAAGCTTCTTGGAAGCTTCTAAGGGGAGGGATCTAAGCCCTCCTTCCTGTGGCTTCTTAAGCCTTCCTCTAGAGGGTTTTTATAACCCCTTTTCCCCCAGGATTTAACCCTTCACAAGTGGCCTTTTACACCTCCTTTCCCTCCCTTTTTTTCATTTCCAGCCAAGCCCTTTAAAAGCCCAGTTACCCCGAGAAATAAGCCCCTTTTTACCTTTGTTTTTTTTGTCATTCCATTAGCGAAGGTTCTAAACCCCCTTCCCTATTGCCCTCTCAAGCGGGTTCTTGTTGCCCCGAGATCTTTTAAAAGTCCCCTTTTATTTTCCTTCCCAAAGCAATCTTTTACACCCCTTTTTCCTTGAAGTCTAAGGCCTTTTTCTTCCCTTATAGACCCGGAGTTTAAGCCATTACATCCCCACAAAGTTTTAAACAATGTTTCCTTTCAAGGCCTTCTAAAGCTGGGTTTCAAAAGACGATGAAATTGATCAAGGAAGCCGAACCAAAAGGGAGTTTTCGCATGCGAAGGAGACAGCCAAGATCATAAATCTGCATCCAAGTCCAAAAGGTCGAATTTGAGATGGCTCCTAAGCAGGCACAAGGCACAAACGCAGGAGGATCATCTCCTAACATCCATGTGGACATTTCACCACAAGTCTAGGTTTTTCTTCCTAATTTTGGTTAACGTCGTAATATTTCAATTGGGCATGGATCATTTATGGAATTAGGATGCACTTTTTTGATTGAAATACCTTGGCTGAAATAAAGGAAATAACTTCAATCAAGGAATCGGTCATTTGTATTAAATGAATGAAGATAAAAAGCATAAGATCTCTATGCATTCCTGGCAAGTGGTTATTATGCATTGCAAAGTAACGAACTTAGATTAACTAATGCCCATCTTTATAGAGTCAAAATTACTAATGTACACTTCGATTATGCATGGGAAAGAATAAATCACATGTCGCATTATTAGGCATCTTTCCTTCGAAATGATTCATTAAAAGAATGTCGCTAATAATCCGTAGAAATTTACAAGGCATGGAAATGGTTCTTGAGCTGCATGAAGTAGATTAAACTATAGTAAATTGGTATAAATATCGTTTCAATTACGTAATTGTTATAAAAGGCTGCATGGTTCAAACATAAAACACTAAAGCTTAGTAGCATGAATGTTGATTGCATGTTATAGAAGGATTACTAGGAATTATGTTATAACTTAACTTACGCTTTGATCTTAGTCGGAAAAGTTAGGGATTATAAAACTACTCATACATAGACAATACATCATGTGGTTACGAAAATGGTATCGTAAATATCTTCAAGAATAGACAAGTAAATTGGTTTAAACCTAAACACCTAAAAATCGCGAGGGACTCATTTAGAAAGGGTTAATTCAATGCAACATATCCCAAAGAGCTAACTAGGGTTTAGCACGTTGAGGACATGACCTAATCGCTCTTATTGCCAAAGCTGAAACTCTTAAACCTAAAGACTTGCCCACATTCACGGAATGTAGGGACAATAGGACGTACTTGCGAGAGACGATCTAGGGTTTCTACCCCAAGGATCGCTCGCTAAAAAGATGATACTCGGTTTGAATTTGGAACCTTAGGACCAACAATATCAGCCTAGTGCAATCAGGAATGGATTGTTATGAAGACACCCTAACCCTGTTCCTATCTAATCATGATTTCGTGATTAGAAGACGCCATTAGATGGGTAAAATAGTCCCATGGGTTTTGATACGACACTCATGCAACAAGTTGCAGAGTCGCATGATCTTGTGAATTGATCACAAGGGAATGGCCAATTCCTTGAGATTGGCAGATTCTTACGCAAGTTTATCTTGCAAGAGGATGAATAATCATCCTGATATAGTACCTTTCTTGGGTAAAGTGACCAAGATAAGGGGATTAGATAATTGCTTGGAAGCAAAAGACCAATCAGTAGATTGGAATAACATATTTACTGCTAATTGAACTTAAGGTATTGATTAAGTTAGGTTAATAGGGTACGACCCTAACCCAAGGATATAAGGGTTAACAGACAAACCCTTGGGGATCTTGCCAAGTCACAATTGATCCCGGATGGAGTGCTGGATGGATTCGGAAAGAATAATTTGCTCCTTAGCAGTTGGCCAAAAAAATAACGACCATTGGAAATGATTGTACTTGTAACAATTGTATAGATCACTGTTTGCTTTGTTTGCTCAAAGAATTAAAGGAAGAAAAGATGTCTAATGCTTCAAGTTGAAGGCCTAAAAGGAGTGGCAGCCTCAGCTACCACCGACTGCCTGCCTGACCCTTACCAAGGGGGTTGTTAACCGCGCCAGGAAGGTGGACCGAACCCGTCGCGAGAGGTCTCTCCATTGAGTGCTACTTGGAGCAGGAGGACGCTTAGGTGCCAGGGGGACTCTGGCCGTAAATCCCTCGCCAGGCCCTGCACAAGAGGCCAACGTGACTCGGGATTGGATCTCGAGACCTGCATACTAGTCTACGGGCAGAATCTTGGATTAGTAATCCCTGTGGATTGCTGGATAGCCTTCGGGCAGATTGTGGATCAGCCTACGGGTTGGATTTTATAAATATATTTCAAAGATAAATATGGTAACCTGTTGAAAAGGAACTTGTTTGACATTGCTTTTCTATGTCAAGTGCTATGATTACGTGAAGGAACTAGTGCCTAACGAACTAATTAAGGAAGCTGATTGATGCATGTCCAACTAAATGTGGTAGGTAATTAAATAACTAAAACAACCTAGGGAAAGTGTGATGGATGTGGCCATGGGTCCATCCTAGAGATGGGTGGTCCTAGTTGGCCGGGAAATTTTCTCAATCATGATGTACAGCAAGAAGATCGCTCAAAGGACACGAACAGCAAGGGCGTTGACCTAGAATCTAAGTTACAATAATCCCGGTTTACGCTATTTTAGGGGAATGGAATGGAACTATGCCTTATGGCAGAGAGATCGAGCCTTGCATCCCTCTCGTTTTCCATTCTCCTTGAACCAAGTGCAGCGTGAATCCGCTTCGGACCTGGCGTTTCTACGGAAAGTAGTTCGCTCGGGTTCGACGCTAGTTGCCATTTAGGAAATGACCATTAGGAAAAAACCCTGATTCAGGTGATTCCTAAGTGGGAATGGCCAAAATACTTCCGCTACATGGTAGACATGGAAAGTCCTAGATAGTAAACCCCGTGACATTCCATGGGAGTGTCGGGCGGAGCTTTCTAGACATCCTTTCCAATGGACTGCTAAGACGTGTCCTGAAGATTATAGGCGGACACGTTACAGTTGACTCGCTCCGTTTGACCATTGGTTTGAGGATGGTAAGCTATACTAAAACAAAGTTGAGTCCCAATGGCTTCCAAGATATCTCTCCATAAGTGTGATGTGAAGAGTGAATCATGATTACTAATGACTCTTCTGGGAAACCCATGCAGTTTGAATATCTCCTTGATGAACGACCTTGCAATGTTTGAGGCTTTATAGGTTGTCTTAACAGGAGTAAGATGTGCAACCTTGGTAAGCATATCCACCACAACCATAATGGAGTTGTATCCTCCCTGAACTTGGGGTACGCCAACAACAAAGTCCATACTGATGAATTCCCATTTCATTTGGGGAATGTCAACTGGTTGCAACTTTCCTGGCATTTTGACATGTTCAGCCTTAATACGTTGACAAGACAAACACTCGGTGAAATATTTGAGAATGTCACCTTTAAGCCTCTCCCAATAATAGCTCTTTCTGGCTGCATTGAGGGTCTTGGCATAGCTAGGATGTCCTGAGAAAGGGGAATCATGAGCTTCCCAAAGTATCTTTTGCTTGAGTGACTGGCTTGCCGGTATACATAATCTCGTTCTATAGTAGACAAGTCCACTATTGATAGAGAATTCTTGATACTTAGCCTGTAGCTTCGGGTCTTGATCCTTGATAGGGATCTCCTTTAGCATCTTCTGATAGGTTGGATCTTGGCATGCTTATTCTCTAGTTAGCTAAATTATTGGGTTTTTTGGCATGGATACCTTTGTGGCTAGAGATCTAGCTGTTGATGGATCTTGCAAGATTAGAGAATTAAAGAATGCCTTGCGACTAAGTGCATCGGTAACTACATTCTCCTTTCCAAGCTAGTATTTGATTTTAAAATCATACTCCTCTAGCACTTCAATCCATCGATGTTGTAATATATCGAATATTGGAAATTCATGGGAAATTCCTTTTTATTCTCCTCCCGTCAGGTGATGGTCGTGCTAGAGGGGGAGAGGGATTTAGAAAGCATAGCAAGCTCCTCGTTGGAGTTTGCTTATCCTCAATGCCATGCGCACTGAAACGATGGAGAGGGAGGATTCCCCTCCCCTCCCCTATTTAAATCAAGGGGGGCTGCTGCCATCTGGGGATGAGAGAAATAGAGCTGTCAGGCTGCGTGTCATTGCCAGAGCCTGGGGAGGAGTACGAGGTGGATCCAGACATTGGGAGAATTCGGGGAGAGGCGGTGTACAAGCTGGTCGCAGCCAGTCCGCCCTGGTGGAGTCATGAGCTGGCACGCAAGCAGCCGCCACCATTCCACCCCCAATCCACCTGATTCCGTCGCCTGATCCTGTGCCAGCTAGCCATGAGGCCTAGCCACGAGGCCGTCGACTATGCCTGCTTTATTTCCCCCCCACGTGGCTTCCCAGTAAACCTTGGAAACTTCCAAGGGTGTGCTACCTTAGGCCCCCTTCCTGTGGGCTTGGGATTACTATTCCCCTCGAATGTCCCTTTTGAAGCTCATAAGCCCCCTTCCTATGCATCTTGTAACCCCTTCCCCTCCCTCGTGTTTTACACTTTTTAAGTCCTTATTTTCCCCCAAAAGATCTAAGGCCCTCAAAGGTCTTATTACCCCCCGGTGCTAACATCAATAATCTTTTGTCTTGGGCCGTTAAAAAAAACCCTTGTGTTGCCTTTCATCCCCCCTGGTTTTTTTTAAACTCGTATAAGCTCTTTCCATGGTATTTTGAAACCCCCCTCCTAGTGTTCTTAATTTTCCTTTAGCCCTTACGCTTGGTTTCGGAATCATTTTCCCTCTCGTGCTTTAACCACCTATAACCTTTCTTTTTGGGCTTTACAAGAACCTTTTTCCCCCAAAAGTACTAGGCTTTGAAAAGGTCTTACTACCCCCCTCCTCGTGGTTAAAACCCTCAGCCATTCCTTGCCCTTTCCAAAATACCCTTGGGACTTGGGTTTTTCCCCTACTCAAAAAAGAGACGAAGAGTATTGAAGTGCAAGCGAGCGACGGTGGAATTCCGAAAAGGAAGTGTAAAGTTGTTTCCACGTGCCGAAGGACTACAATTGCGATGCCTCCTAAGAAAGTCCAAGGCACAGTCGCAGAAGGGTCATCTCCCGATATCCATGTGGATATCTCACCCCAAACCCAAGTTTTTCCTTCTTAATTTTTATTTTATATCATTGTAATTTAAATCATGCAAGGTTAGTTGTTAGAAATAGGATATATCTTGTCCTAGTCATTCACGACGAAATACATCTAATGGAACATGCAAAATAAATAAAGTATAAACGTATTTTTTTTCAAATAGATTTATGCATTGAAATGAATTATGAGCAAGATTATTTACCCATTAAAATAGTATCCTTCGGTTAAGCCTAAAGGTATAAAACTACATCTCGCACTATTAACCCTTATTCTTTTTACAACAAATCATCATGGAAAGTGCAAATCATGAAAGGATTCTTACGATGCATAAACTCTAGGAAATTATCATTGCTAATTACATAACTTAGCAAGGAAAAGGTTGCTTATTTAGCATGAGTTTTATTCGCAAAGAAAAGGGAAGATTAGTTGGAATTAACCTAACCTCAAATCGATAAAGTATAGGATTGAAAAGCCAATTGACACGTAGATAACAAATCATGCGGAAGTAATCTCGAAATTACCTTCTAGAGTTAGCCAAATTAATATAAACTTAAAAATACCTATGCTGCGAAATATTCTTTGGGAATGAGTTAAATTCCAAGAAACGTCTATACCTTAAATACTTGTCCACATTCTCTGAATGTAGGGTCAGTAAATTGTAATCGAAAAAAGAACTAGGGTTTGTCCCTGAGATTCTTACAAAAATGTAGGAAACTCTAGGTCTAACAATGTCAACTTAAAGAACCTGAAACAGATTGATTCGTAATTCCATTATTGCATAGTACGATGCAGCACTTGCACAGCATGTACGGAGTCATATGGTCTTGTGATTGGATCACAAGAAGGAAGGCCAAATTCTCGCAACGAGGATGGCGGATCCTTATGAAAGTTATCTTGCAAGAGGATGTGTACTTTGATATCCTTCTTGGGTAAGGAAGATTAATTGGAGACTAAAAACCAGAAACTAAAGTACCTAATGAACTTTAAGGTTTGACCAAGTTGGGCTAATAGGATACGCCCTAACCCAGAATATAAGGGATCTTGCCTAGTTGCAAGACACCCCGGTTCGAGGGTTGGATGCATTCGAAAGGAAGGATTTATTCCTTAGTAGTTTGCCAACAACAAAAATGATCAATGGAAATGTTTGTGCTTGCTAGAGATTTTAGAGCACTGTTTGACTTGTTTGACCAATGAATTACAAAATAAATGAATATCTATACTTGAGGTTGAAGGCCTGAAGGGAGAGGCAGCTTCAGTTACCCCCGACTGCCTGCCTGACCCTAACCAAGGGGGTTGTTGAGCGTGCCGAGAATGTGGACCGAACCCGCCGCGAGAGGTCTCTCCGTTGAGTGCTACTTGGAGTAGGAGGACGCTTGGGTGCCAAGGGGGACTCTGGCCATAAATCCCTCGCCTTTCGGGTCCTGCACAAGAGGCTAACGTGTCTCAAGATTGGATCTCGAGGCCCGTATACTAGTCTACGGGCAGAAACTTGGAATAGTGATCCCTGTGGATTGCTGGATAGCCCTCCGGCGGATTGTGGATAAGCCTACGGGCGGAACTCTTTGTATTTGAAAGGTAAATATGATGACCTGTTAATAAAGAACTTGTCTAATATTGTTTTCCTATGTCAAGTGATAAGATTACGTGAAGGAACCAGTGCTTAATGGGTTAATTAAAAAAGCTGGCTGTTACACGTCCAACTAATGTGTTAGATAATTAAATAACTAAAACAACTCGAGGAAAGTGTGGAGGATGGGCCATGGGTCTGTCCTACGAATGGGTGGTCCCGGTTGGCCGGGAACTTTTCTCAAATCACGAGGAACAGCGGGATGATTGTCAAAGGACACAAACAACAAAAGCATTGACATAGAGTTATGTTTTAACCCGATTTACGTTGTTTTAGGGGAACGGAATGGGACTATGCCTTATGGAAGAGAGATCGAGCTTTGCATCCCTCTTGTTTCCCATTCTCCTTGAACCAAGTGCACCGTGAATCTGCTTCGAACCTGGCGTTTCTGTGTAAATTAGTTTGCTTGGGTCCGACGCTAGTTGCTGTTAGGAAATGACCAATCAGAAAAACCCTAATTTAGGTCGATCCTAAGTGGGAACGGCTGGAATACTTCCGCTACGTGGCAGAAGCGGAAAGCCGTAGATCGCAAACCCTGTAACACTCCGTGGGAGTGCCAGGCAGAGCTTTCTAGACATCCTTTGCGATGGACTTCTAAGATGTGTCCTAGATGATACTAGTGGACACGTTACAGTTGGTATTAGAGCCGACCAACAACGGAATTGTTTTTATGAAATCTTAATAAGATGAAGTAAAGCAAATGTTGTTGTTCGAACATTTCCTTACCTTCAATGCTGTCTTGCAGAATTACGAAGCGTGGAATAAATTCTTGGTATTTCGAGTCATGTTTATGACTGCAATGCATTCTTCGCTTTATAGAAAAAGGATTGGGATGATGAACATCCTGGAGCAGATCTATAATCCATCACCTTTGTACATGGAACGAAGATGGACGGGTGCTTAAGGAATCTACTATATAGCCGCCCACCGGTTTGCCTATCTACAAACCAACCTAAAGAGAATCAAGTGGTTGGAAGACCTGAAAATTGTGAAGCTGTTCATTTTTGCAGAAGCTCACGTAAACTCAACTTTACATATTCAAGGTCGGAGGGTTGAGATGAACTCATATGTATATGAGGAAGTAACTCGTGTAATCCCCGCCGACAGGATTAAAGTGTTGGGCCGCCATGAGAAGTATGGATTCCAACACAAAGGATATCCTGAACTTCCAATGACTTACCGATTCCTGAAGATCCATGACCTGAAACCTTACTATTATACAATCCCTGTAGATAAATGTAATACAACGTTGTTTTCCCCAAACTAAATGTAATAGTTGGCTTATCATCGCATGAAACGTTGTATTCGAAAGGGCTATGCCCATATAAATACAAATAAATACTTCTTTTGATGTCTGATTGTGCATAAGAGTTGATAAAAAGTTAAGTAGCTACATTGGTTACATGATAGCGGAATTGAAGATGTAATATAATTTAACGATGATTATCATATAATAACGTTAAGAAAACCTTTATTCAAGCACAACCCCAGGTACAGGTTCCTAATTCGCCTCCTACATCAAGTACTACTGTGATCCAGGAGAAGAAGTTCCTTCTCAAGCAGATTAAGCCACCTGAGTTTGACGAGAGAGGCACATTCGTCCAAGCTGATGCTGAAATTTGGATTGAATCCATGGAGGATTACTTCGAAGTAGTCGGTACTGCACCTGCCAGTCAGGCTATGCTCGCCAAGCTAAAGCTCACCGGTGAAGCTAGGCTTTGGTGGAAGCAATGGTGCAGGGATCAAGGGATCACAGAGGGATCTGTTACCTGGGAGAAGCTCAAGAAAGCTGTGCAAGGAAGATATTTACCACCTGCTTATCCCACGCAGAAAATGAATGAGTTCTACGAGCTAAAACAGCTGGGGCTCATGCTTGATGCATACTATTCTAAATTTGTCTCACTTCTTAAGTATGCACCGCAGATGGACATGAAACAGCAGGTGTCTAAATTTTGTGCGGGATTAAATCCACCAGTCAAAACCCGTCTCGAATCTATGCGTCCATCAGATCTTCAGGACACACTCATTCGAGCCGTGCCTATAATTCAAGAGGTGCAAGCTAGACCAAGGGGTAACAAAACTTGGTCTTATAATTGTTACAACTATATATATCATCTCTCACTTGACTAAGGTCTCACCTATATATACTAAGTCTACATCAATATGAATCATTCTTTGGGATCATGTCTTGTGTATCTCTCTCGTACTCTCTCTCTCTCTCAACATGGTATCAGAGCTATGGATGCGTAGCAACAACAAGGAAGATAAGTTGTTTCATTGTTCATACTTGATTGAATTCTTTGCACAAGTGATGATTTGATACATGAACTTGTTCAAATTAGATGTATTAGTTAATTTTGTCTTTAAAAACAAAACAAGTCCAGGTGCGTAGCTCTCGTTGTGCTCTCGAATCCTGTCAAAACCGCTTGTCAATCGGAGTTCTGGATCAAAAGTTATGACAGTCCAGGATTCAAGACAGCAATTCTGCTCGAACAATACCAAGTTCATGTCTTAATGAGCTAAAGCGATCTTCACTAAGAGCTTTTGTGAAGATGTCTGCAACCATTTGATCACTGGGACAATGCTCCACCATAATGGAACCTTTCTTGACTTCATGTCGAACATAATGATAATGAATAGCAATAAGCTTTGATTTACTATGTTGTATATAGTCTTTGGTAAGACTAATAGCACTTTGGTTATCGCATCGAAGAGGTGTACTAGATGATGAAGAATGTCTCAAATCTGCAAGTAGTTGTCGAAGCCAAACTAGCTCGCGAGCTGCTAATGATGCAGCGACATATTCGGCTTCAGTTGTAGAAACTGCAACACATCGTTGTTTCTTGCTGGACCAAGAAACCAAACATCCATTTACAAAGAAACAATTTCCACTTGTAGATCGCATGGATAAGTGTGAACTTGCCCAATCAGCGTTTGTATATCTAATAAGGTCAAGAGAAGTTGAAGAAGATAAAGAAGAATCCTCTCGACGACGATAAATAAGACCAAATTCCTTAGTACCCTTGAGGTACTTAAGAATACGTTTTGCAGCACTCCAATGAATAGTGGAAGGGGAAGAAAGATACTGTCCCAAAAAGTTAGCTGCAAATAAAATATCTGGTCTTGTGTTTAAACCAATAAATTGAAGACAACCAACAAGATTAGCAAAAGGTTGATGAATGGCTGATTCTTCATTGCGTGTTGTAGATGTACCCTTGGTAGAGCTTGAAAGAATGGGAGTGTTAGCAGAGTGCGCATTTGTCAACCCAAACTTCTTAACAATATCATTAATAAACTTTGCCTGGCGAAGAAGAAGAATGCCTTGTTGTCGGTGTCGTTGAACTTGAATACCCAAACAAGAATGTATCTCACCAAGATCCACCATTTCAAATGCAGTCGATAAAAGCTTCTTCATAGCATCCAAGAAAGCAATATTATTTGACACAAGAATAGTATCATCAACATATAGAGCAAGAATAATAAAATATTTGTCCTCCCTTTTGATGTAAAGATTTGGGTCAGCAAAACATGCAACAAAACCTTTAGATGTGAGGAACTGATCAATCTTAATATACCAAGCACGAGAGGCTTGCTTCAATCCATATAATGCACGATGAAGCTGACATACAAGATGCTCCTTTCTTGGAATCATAAAACCTTCAGGTTGCTCCATATAGATTTCTTCTTCAAGATCTCCATTGAGAAAAGCCGTTTTAACATCCATTTGATGAATTTCTAGATCAAATAGTGTTGCAAAAGCCAAAATCATACGAACAGTTGTGGAGCGCACAACGGGAGAAAATGTTTCTTGATAATCTACTCCTGCAATCTGTGAGTAACCTTTTGCAACAAGTCATGCTTTGAACTTATCAAAGGATCCATCAGCTTTGGTCTTGGTTTTATAAACCCATTTACATTTGATAGGAACACGATTTGGGGGGAGTTCAGTAAGAATCCATGTACCTTTGGAGATTAAAGAATCGTACTCAGCTTGCATAGCTTCTTGCCATTGATCCCTTTGAGACAAATTGATAGCTTCCATATACGATATTGGATCCTCTTGGACAGACATAGCATCATCAAAGACATCATATTCAATAGAATAGAATCCATGCTCTATCTCAATAGGAAGATCGACATAGATCTCCAAATTTTCATCAATCTTCTTTGGAGGTGGAGGAGATTTATGATCATCAGAATTAGTAGAATCACAAAGCAAGTAAGGAAATGCACTAAGCAAAGATTGTGTATCATCTGAAACATCTGACGACCATGTGCCACCCATAGTCTTCTCATCAAATATAGCATCACGACTAATGATAACCTTTTGAGAAGAAGGATCATAAAATTTGTAACCTTTGGAATAATCTGAATAACCTCCTCTCTTCTCTCTTATCATGCCTTCCCCCAAGGCTAAGGGGGAGGTTATATAGTGCTAAGGGGGGGAGAGGTGGCCATATACGTGGCTGGTGCATGCCTCCCCCCTCATGCAACCCACACACCACTCCACCTTGGCTCACTCCTCCACACACTCCCTCTCCCCCTGCCATGGATCGGCTGAGGAAAGGGGTAATTATTTAAAAAAATTGACTTAACCTTACCCATTATCCAATTTCCCCTTCTTCCAATAAGGGTGTTCTCACGGGGCTTTGCGGTTTTAAACCCCGGCCTCAATTGCACAATATGGATGGCCTCAATATTTTGCATGCGGGGTAAGGATTAAGCCGCCAATATTTACGACATGGGAAATAACTTTACACAGGTTTTTGTGCGGGCGTGTGGTGATCAAAGCTCCTTAATATTTTGAGCGGAGAAAACATGGTGTCAGAGGGGTTTAAGTCAAAAGGTCATATCCACTAGGGATCAGAGAGAGAAGGTAGTAGAGAATAGGAGATAAAAGAGAAGAAAAAGAATAAGCAGGAGACTAAAATGAGTCCCAAGAATGCTAGAAATCAAGTTCTCTTCAAGATATGCACATACATCATGAATCAATCATAAAATATTGTGTCAACTTTGCCAAATCCTCATTTACAAAATATAAAGACAAATCTCAATGATTCGATGCACTATGTATTGATAGAGCCAAAGAAGCTAAACAAAATCCTTATATGGAACTCCAAATACACCTCAGCCTGCATATTCCTGATTATTGCAACAAGTTGATTTGTTTAATGGCTAAACTCTAAGAGAAATGGTTCTTAGATCTCATGGAGCTCCCTATTATACCAGAAACACATACCTAACACTAGCTTCTTCTTTATTGCTTAGACAAAATATCTGATAGTTCTCTTGGCTCTAAAAGGGGGGTAATACCTCAAGAAACTTGATTATAATTCTCCTGAATCGCTCTTTGTACTCTCCTCCGGTCCGAAGTGTTGTTTCTTGCTTGAAAACTATGATCACACACCTCATGAATTTAGGAGCCCTTCTTTTCCTATGAGATTTTTTAAAAATGGATGAAAAGTAACTTGCTTTCTACATGTCACCCTATTCTAAAGTTTTTCTATACCTTTTTAGGATATTTACAATAAAGAATATAAAAAATAGAGTAAAATTATCCCAAATTTTCATATTTTTAAATCAACCATACTATAGACACTAACACTAATGACCAATATGACATTGGCTCTCTAGATTAGTAAAAAAAGCCAGATGATGATGTGATGTAGGTTTTCTCACATTATGTTGGCATAGCGGTGTCATGCTGCTATGCGGACACAGTGTGAAAAAATCTAGAGTGCATTGTCATTCAGCTTTCTTATTGGTCTAGAGAGTCAATGGCGTATTAGTCATTAGTATCAGTGTTCCTAGTGTGGATGGTTCAAAAATACTAGTTTTTTGGACAAGTTTAGCCTATTTTTTATCTTTTGGATATTATTTCTTGTAAATATCCAAAAGCTGTAGACAACTTCTAGAATTGGATGAGATGTTTAAAAAAAACCAAGTGGCCTTAGCCATTTTTGGGGGATTTTATGCAAAAAGAAGGATTGGTGGAATTGCACAATCGATGTTTATAGGCAGCAAACAGCACTCCGAACAAGTGGGAGAAGGAGTGATGTGGGAGAATTCCAACCATGTGTCTTGGTATTTTACCCCTCTTTTGTAGTCAACGGAAGCATTAGATTGGCATTGTAAGTAGTAGAGAAGAAGCTACTATTTGATGCATGTTTCTAGTCCACAAGGGATTTATCTTCTCAGGATGCAGAAATAAATTGATAGGCTTCACCTCTATGAGTATTCTTCTACATCTTCTATTTCTTCAAACCCCTTCTCTTTCATCAATTGCTCTCCTTGAATCTCCCTTCACCCTACTCTCTCTTACCCCCATGGTAGGCTTTTGACCCCAAATGCTCCAATAAGGTGAAGGCAACCCTCCCATTAACAAAAATAACCACAAAATCAAGGACAAAGCACACAAAAACTATGTGTATGGCTTTGCCATTAATCTCAAAATTGAAAAGAAACCATAAATCTCTCGTCGTCTTCATCATCTTCATCCATAGCTTCAACCATTATGCACAAAAGAAAGAGCAAAGGGAAAAGAGGAATTTCTACACAAAAGAGAGAGGAGAGAGAAATTTTGGCACTATCCAAAAGGATAATGTGTGTATCTTGGAAAAAAAGAGAGAAAGAGCAACATAATTAGTCATGTACTCCACCCCACCTTTCCCCAAAAGACACACAACCCTTCATATTTTTATTATTTCTTTAAATTTTTAATACATTTTCATTCATAAGGCTTTAGCCTTCACATTTCAATTCTTTCTAACTCTTTGTAAATGTATGCACATATACTTTTATGTATACCAATTATTAATGATAGGTGTGGATGTGGGCTGCTCATGTGTAAGTGTATATTTTAGTGATTTTGCAACAAAATAAATATTGTTTCCTTTACATAAGATGAAATTGTGATATATGCATGGACATTTTTGTGAACTATTATTTGTGCTTCTTTGGGTGTTATCATTTTCTCCCACATTGAAACATGAAGTCCACTCGTGAACCTTGTCAAAGAAGAACCGCTATATAATACAAAACACTTCTAAAATTGTTAGTAAAAATTTTTTTATCACAAGGCCTAGCCATGGTAGGGTATAGGGACTCCAAATCCATGACCACGAGAGTAAGGGAACTCCTGCCTCAAACACTCCCACACTAAAAACTTGTATAGTCTTCAACGGATGGGGTTCAATCTTCCACCAGGGATCACAAGCACAATCTCGGGAAAGTTAGTTTATGTATATCCTCTACATCACGTGTGTCTAAGGTCTATTTATAAATATCTTTATGTGTAAAATTTTCATGAATAAAACATAACCCTTTTCTATTCAATTTGTAAATAACTCCTTTATATTTCACCCTTTTGTATGTAAAACATTGTATAAAAATGGTATTTTAAAAATACTTTATTTTGAACCCACATGATGCACACATATATTCATAAGTAACTTACCCGAGAGCATAACTTTCTCCATCCCAATAGGGATAAGAAGGATGATTATCTCCATCATGTACCTCAAAGTATAGATAATACAAAATAAAGTAGATAATGTTGGGTAGGGAGAGAGAAAAGAAAGCATGGGAACATGCTTTTTAATGGTGTGTTGGTCAGATCTATGTTTTTCCAAAGAATGTCTAGGTTTGGAGTATTATGGTTTAGAGTGATGTTTTTAAAAAAAAAAACTTATCCATTGTGGTGTGAGATAAGGTGAGGGAAAGGTTGGGATTATAGAGGATAATGGAAGTGGAAGATTTAAAAGAAAGGGTCTTTGAAAGAGGGATTAGAGTGATGGGGAAAATGAAGTATTTAGGAATTCAAGAAGGAGAAGGAATGATAGGTGTAGGAACAAGCCTTTGAGAAAAGGCTTTGTTTTTCCTTTTAAGGTTTTTTTTTCAAAATTACAAACACCTTATGGAGCCCCAAGAGGAACACCAAGGAAAAGGGGATTCTACTGCAAGAAAATCTATCTTGTAACATCAACAAGCTTTTATTTCATTCTTTTGATGACCAAAACAAAGAAAACAACAATTCTTCATGCAGCATCATAGTAAATATCTCCCACGGATTTGATGGAATCAACCATAATCTTCAACATCTTCATAGAATTCATCAATAGAACAATGAACATAAAGGAATACACCATTTTTGAATGGAAATCAATCACATAATATTCATCTTCAATGTCTTCATAGTTCTCTCTCTCAATCTCTCATATACAATTACACAGTTTTGATAGAATTGGCTATCTCTGGCTCTCTCTCTCTCTCTCTCTCAATAATACATCATCTCCTCACTACAATACTCTCTAATGACTCTCAATAATCCTTCTTAGGTCGTGGATGCACCTCCCAAGAGGTATGTTTGATATGAAGAGGCACCAGAGCCACTATAGTGTCTCTTCACAGCTCACTACTGTCACTGTCACTCCAATGTTCTCTTCAGTCTTGAGCAAATGCCTCTTCCATTTGTTTTAGATCTTTTGAGCTTAGATTCATCCTTTCCAAAAGTTAGAAAACTTTCCCAAAGTCACACATACATTCTACATAACACTTACACAAGATCTACAGAACAATACAGAACAGGAACATAGCAGATATAGAACAGAGACGGAGGCTCTACAGAAGGTTTACATGCAGGTTAGAGAAGGTCATCAGAGAATAGTAAATCCTCATAACTCATACTAAAACCATTCCAAACTATAAAAAACTATTCAATAAACCTTCAAAATATTTCAACCTTTATCAATCATCAATCCATGCTTCATACAAAAGAAAACCAGAACAAAACAGAAGCTATACAAAAGGTATATAGAACCAATCAGAACCTCAACAGAACCTCAACAGAACCTATCAGAACATCACAGAGCTTCATAGCTCTACTAAAAATCATCATGAGCGTCCTCACGACCTAAGGAAAAGAAGAATATAAGTTCACTAAAGAGCTCAATTTTATCTTCTGTAGTATCTTCAATAATCACTCCAAAGCACAACCCCAACTTATCACCTATATCTCTAGAAAAATACTTCTAAAGGAAAAATTCGTTATTCATTAACATATCTGATAAACAATTAAAAGTCATAATAAATTTGTAAAGGATATAAAAGGTTCTTTAGCTTTCCATCATAGGCGTGCTATCCACCATCAATAGTTGAAAAGAGCTTTCGAATAAATTATTCAACCAGTACGAACTCATCACATACAAATTATTACAACTCACACACAAACACTAACACAACCATTTGAATGACATCTCCAAAAAGAGATATATATCATTAAGAATCATCCAAAATACATTGCAAAGGCATCAATGAAGGTGATCCCTTTTGAAGGCTTGGTGATTACGAAAATGATCCATGGAAAATGACTCATCCACAAATGTCTTGGGAGGATTTTGAAAGAAGTAAAGGCAGCATATCCTTTCTAGCAAAACAAGGTATCTTCTAGGTAGGCATAGGGCATGAAAATACAGAACATCCAACTGTTGGGAATCAATGTTCACATTGACATTCATACAAAGCTTGGGAATGGCCTTTTGATCGTTATGGGAATGCCTATGCATATATGCTAAATACCAAGCAAAATGAGTTGTCAATCTCACTTACGGATCTAGAGATTGTGAATATTGATGAGAAAAATGGAGGTAATTCTAGTATACTTGACTAGCAGTTGTCCAGTCCCCTGGAATTAATGGCTAGTTAATCTGTGGTCCCGTGAGAGAATCAGTTGAGCTCTATCCTCTTCTTCTTGGAATCTGCTGATCAAATCCTTCGTACCCACTAACCAACTGAGGGGGTTGAGAAATAGAAGTGGCAGCAGATGGAAGTGAAATAAGTAAAAGAGGATGAAGAGATGGGTAGGAAAAATCATAAAAGGAGGAATAAGCTAAAGGAGTGGCTGAAAATTTAAGTGAGTCAGTTAGAAAAGATGTCAATTGATAAGCAGGAAAAGTAGAAGGTATATGAATAGATGGAGAAGGACATGGTGGAGAAGGGGAAAAAACTTGATCTTCAATGAAAGAACAATAGGTGAATATTGGAATTTGAGGAAAACCCTGAGGTTGGAAAAGGAGAGGTAAGATAGCTGCTAAGTTGGTTTGATAAAGGGAAAGATAAGCATCATAGCGATGGGCCATTTGTTGATAGTACAATAGGCTAGGAATAGAGGGACCTAAAATAGATCTTATATGGTAGGCATCAAAGAAGGATGAATCAAATGGATGGTTCTTGGAAAGATAAGCTAGAAGATCCACCCTTAGTTGGTTAGTGCTCTGTACATAAGTAGAAGTTGTATTCTGACGTTGGTTCAAGACTACAGAATCAATCATTGAATGCCATGAAGTGTCAGGGCAAGTAGCCACTTTAGAAGAATATCATTGAAACATGTCATCTATTCTCAACTCCAAATAGTTGACATATAAGACAGCTTGTAAGACCACATCCCCCACATACCAAGCCAAATCTACATCATCTGGAATCAATTGATCACCTCGTAGATACATGTAAGACAACAACATGGTATCCGTTTGTCACAGAATCTTCAAAGACCATACAGATAACTTCTGCCGGCAAATAAAAAGACCAAGCCCCACTCCAACAATCCTCTGGAAGAGGGAGATCCATCGTTGAAAGCTTCATATAGAAGGCCAACTTCTGCAACTGATAGTGGACAAAAAAAGAATGGTCCAGAGGAACATACTCCTGAAAGTGCTCAAATGTAGACCATAACAAATCCATCCTGGACTGCAATCTTTTCACTTTATCTTGAAACAACGGACATAATGTGGTCTGTCTCTGGAGAACTACCAAGTCCTGCTGAGATATAGAAGGAATCATAGGGACATTCGGGCTTGGAGGAATGGACCGTGATTGCGTCAATTCATCTTGCAACTGCTTAATCTGGAAATCTTGTGCTTTCAATGTATTATGAGAAGTTTGCAAAGCTGACAGTTTTACATCTAAAAGAGTCTTAAACTCTTGAGCTTCTATGGACATTTTCTCTTTCTCTTCCGAAACTCTAGTGACCTCTAACTGAGCTTCTGCTAATTGAATCTTCAAAGAAGATATTTCTTCTCTCTGGGTCTCAATCATTTGGATTTGCTGCTGCATCTGCTTAAACAGATCGGCAAGAGTGTCTTTAGTAGAGGCTAACTCTGTGGTTGTCTTATGCAACTGGTCTTTGGATTGCATCAATTCTTCATAGAAATAAGCATATAACTATTGAACACAAGCTGTCACTAAGATTTCAATAGAACTTTGGATGTCATTGCAAAGGAATGGAATGGCATCTCCTGACACTAAGCTATTTAGTGAAGGAACTCATATTTCCAAAGAACCCTCTCGATGTGCCCTAAATAAATTGTTGCATGTGAGGTAGGCAAGGAGGTCACTACCAGAAGTAGCATGAACTGTGACTGAAGGAATGACGGAGGGAGTTTTATGTACCACACGCTTCAGGCGCTTCTATTGAATGACCAATGGAGGAGGGGAATCAAGATCCTCTATGTCAACCGGTTTTGACTCTTTTGAAGGTGGAGGGGGGAGGAACTGGATTAGATGGAGGAGGAGATAGCAAACCCTTCTGAAGGCCGGAACATGTTAAGAAAGCATATAAATAGGAATCATAAGTGACATTTGTGACATTCCCTCTAGTCACTTTGACAAAATGTTGGTCCATCTTCATAAGCAGGTAAGTACTACAATCAATGGCAACCCCTTTAATCCTGGAAGCTGTGAAGAGTTGTTTGGACAAATAATGAGATGGTGTCTTGGCAGGCATAAACCTCTCTTAGAGGAATTGGCAGACTAACTTCCAAAGAGGATCAGTGATCATGGAAAAAGACACTCCTGAAGTGTTAATCACCTTCTTGACATCGACGACCTCTTTAGTCTGCTTTTGTAACACCTTTGAGAATCTCATTGTTGGGGAGAATAATTGTCTGGTTGTAATAAAGGGTTCTCCTTTGTAGGGAAGAGACAAAGCCTTCCCTAAACCTCGGGGTATCAATACCATGGAAGCACCACGAACCAAGCCCGATTTCTTACTGTATGATGCAAGAAACTCATCACACAAAGATGGATCGTCTGGAATCAAAGCGAGTGAAGCAGCCACGAAAGTTGTAAGTCCTGCTTTTTGCTCAAAATCCACTAGGGAAAAAAAATCCCTACTGATCAACAGGACATACTGGATAGGAGGAGGAGTATGAGGTGCCATTCAGATGGAAAACACACACACCACAAACACAGACAATCACAAAGAATGCTTACAAAACAACCAACAAATAGCTATAAAAAAGAAATTGATCCAAAGAAGCACACACACAGACGTAACTAACCAATTGACCACCCCAAAAAATCCACATCCTAGAAAAATTCGGCCTCATCTCTACACATAGGCGACCGAAAACTTCATGCGATGCAACAAACATGCACCCAAGACCCCGTATCAGTCAAAAAAATAAAAAAACTATAAACCGCACCCGTAATCGTATCACACAAGCAAACCATAATACCATAAAAACCTAATTAGGACCTAACCATAACTTTGACCAACAATTTTAGCTTAAAGGACTACACGTGTCCATCCCACGAAGCGTGTTTATTAAAAGGGAAAAAAGTGTAGTGAGGGGAATGATTTTAATGAAGGGTTCATTTTAAAAAATAATTTAACAATGGGTGAAATTTTATTAGGTTATAAACCTTAATAAGAAAATAGCGGTTCATTCTTAAAATTTTAATTACAATTTATTAGGGTGAAGCAGTGCTTTAACAAAACTCAAACTGCGATACCCAGACTGGGGTCTCCAAATGCAAATGCATTATTTAAAAATTAATGGTGATGTGGAGCATTTTTTTGCCAATGCATGCTTTTTTTATGACGGTTGGTTCATTTTTTATTAAAAATTAAAGTGCATCTGAAGCGCACGTAGCGCATGCAAAGTGAACGGTTGGTTGATTTTAAGTTAGCAGAAAAATGTTTGTTTAGCACGAGCGCGCGTGAAAAAGTGAGTGAATAAAGTTCATTTTAACAATTAATTGTGGTTAAAGGATGATCAAAAATAAATAAAGCTAAAAAAATAGATACCTAGTAGGGGTGTATATGCAAGAGACTGAAGGCGCATTAAGTAGTCCCAAATGCAAGGAATCCAGTCAAAAAAGCAGAAACCACTGACCAGAAAAAATAAAGCATCTTAGTGTTTTTGTTTTATTTTTATTTATTATTATTATTATTATTATTATTTTCTTTTTTTAAAATTGTAATTTAGATGTGTTTGTATTTTCTATGTTATGTGTGTTTTTATTTTCTTATTGTTTTTAAAAAAATGATTAAAATAAAATATAGGACACATGAATATGTTGTGAAGTGTAAGGGTAGAATTTCAGCAACCCAACAAGTGTTAACAATGTGTTTGAATTTATCTATGATTTCTCAGCTAATTTTTTAAATTTAAAATAAATTTTCATGAGGTGAGATATTAAAAGTAGGGTTTTGGCTTCAAATAATAGTTTAGCCATTTATGGAAGCATTTTCAATTGAGAAATTATTGGCAAAAGGGGCAAGGGGGTTTGTGAAATTTTTGGAGACTTTTTTGTAAATTTTTCTGAATTTTTACGAGTTTTTAATGAATTTTGCTCATTTTGCATATATTTTTAAGAATTTTAAAGTTTTGAATTTTTTGCAATTAATTTTCTTGAATTTCCACTTTAGAAAATAGTGTAAATTATTTCAGCAGTGTTGGAAAATTTTTAGGAATTTTTTTACAATTTGTTTCGATTTTAAATGAATTTTTGAAGTTTTTTGGTATTTTATGTTTGTTTTTGTGTTTTTTAATGTGTTTTTCGGGTTTTAAAATTAAAAGTCGGTACCGAGCTGCGTGTGAATAGCTGCAAATGATTGCGTATGAACGTCAAACTGCAACACACCACTGCACGGACAAGTCAGAGGCACGTCCTCGCGTGTGAACGCCCACTAGCTACACCCGTACACACACGCACACCGAGAGAGGCTGCATGGCGTGGGAATAGGGGAGGGAGAGGGGAGGTTGTCGGTAGGTGGTGGGTGGGAAGGGGGGCTAGGGGAGGGGTAACTGGGGTTAGTGGGGGGTGGGGTTAGGGAAACTAGGGGTTAGATTTGGGGGGTGTGGTAAATTTGGTGGGGGTGGGTAAAAGAGGGGTAAGGGGGGGGGGGGGGGGGAGGGGGGGGGGTAAATTGGATGGGGGTGGGTAAAGGAAAGAAGGCAGACAGGGGGTAGTGGCCAAGGAGGTGGGCGGATAGGAGGTAGTGCCCAAGGGGGTAAAAAGGGCGGGCAAGAAGGGTGGGGGGGGCCCAAGAAGGGGACAGGCGGGTAGGAGGATGGGGTGCTTTGGGCGGAGGGGAGGGGAGGTAGCAGCTGCAGGGCCTACGACGGTGGTCGAAGGAGGCAACGTGACAAGGTGGCCCATTGGCGTTCAGGCGCAGCACGTGGCACTTCTCGCGCAGCGAGCGTTTGGTGGTGCGGTGGGCCGACCAGTGGCATTAGGGGCGATACAAGGGCGAGGGCAAGCGGCAGCATTCCTGGTGTGTGCCAAGACAACGAGCGTGGGCGGCATCAACTGCAAGGCAGCCGGGCAGCACAGGCAAGGAGGCGCTGCGAGTAGCCGCGTCGTCGAGTGCGTGGGCGGTGGGTGGCAAATGAGGAGGCGCTGCGAGAACGGTCGTTGATCACACGAGTGGAGTGTGGCAGGCGGTGGTATTGACATCGGGTGGGGCGGGCAACCACGTCAACAGCGGTGGCAATGCATATGCGGCAGCAGTCCGAGGCAAGGAGGGGAGGGCCACTGAGGGGGAGTGGGTGGTAAGGGAGGAGGAAGAGGGGAGGAGGGAGGAGAGGTGGAGAGGCAGAGGAGGAGGAGGAGGTGGAGGGGAAGGATGGAGGGAGGCAGGGGAAGGAAGAAGACGAGAAGGGGGTGATGGAGGTAACGGGACGCGGACGGAGGTAAGACCGTTTTTTTTTTAAATTAATAAATTTCGGTTTTTTCGTTGTTGTTGTTTTTTCTTTTTATTTTTTGTTTTTGAATTTCGTGTGTTTCTTTTTTTTTTGTTTTTTTTTGGGTGCTGTGCTTTTCCTCCCATTTGTGCTTTTTTTATTTTAAAAAACAGGATTGTGTTTGTTTTTGTTTTTTGTTGTGTTTTTTGAAATTTATTTTTTGGTGTTTTTTGTGTTTTTTTTGTATTTTTTAAAATTTTTTGGTTGTGCTTTTTTTAAAAAAAATATTTGTGTTGTGGTTTTTTTATTTTTTAATTGTTATTTTTTTTTTCTTGTTGTTATGTTTATTATGGTTAGGAAAAATGAGGGCATCCCCGTCCCACGCACTTGAGTGGGGCAGGGGTAAAAAAATTTGCATCCGCGGGATTAGACAGGGCGGGGACAGCGACACGCGAGTCACAGAGACCATGGGGGCATCCCGAGGCACGTAAAACCAAAAACAAGTGCATTCACGCACGACACGAGAAACGCGGCGGCACGACAAAAAGAAAGAAAAATTAATAAAACGCAAACCATATGCCGGATCGAAAAACGGTAAGAAGGAAAAATGTGTTGGGAGATGAGAGGAAGATGAAAGAAAAATGTAACATGGGTCCGGGGCAAAATCAGGGTGTTCACATGAGAAAAACACAAAAAATAACTCTAAAAATACATACGAGGATTAATATGGAAAAATCCACTCACCAAAATGCAGGGCGGAAAGAAGGAAAAATATGCATAGTAACATGCCCAACAACCTTGTCATGGCAAAACACGGTTCCAATCAAGATAGGACGTGTTCATATGGAAAAATCCCAAAAATTGTACCCGAAAATGGACTCGAAAATTAATATGGAATGATCCGTGCACCGGAATAGAGAACATTAAAAAGGAAAAATATTCGAAAGGAAGGGATTCACAGGGTTGGCACATCAAAACTCAGTTTGGGGGAAATTAGGAGGGATTCATATGGGAAAAATACAAAAACACACCCGAAAACACTCGAAAAAATTAATAACTAAAAATCCAATAGTCGGAAGAGGGAGGAGGAAAAAGGAAAAAGTGGGGGAAAGGCTAGCGGGACATGGCTGTCAAACTAAACTGGAATCCTGATGAAAATACGGCATGTTCACATGAGAAAAGGTGAAAAATAGGCACGAAAATGGTATGAAAACCTACAAAAATTAATAGCGGACCAACCGTGCATCGGAAGGAGAGGGTGTAAAAAGGAAAAATGTCAAGGGGAATGGGCAGGCCAGGACTAGCACCTTAGATTAGTGTTTCAAAGCAATAAGCATCCGTTCACATGGAAAACCGTCCAATCGACAAGAATTGCGTAAAAATTCGTTGAGATGACAAGCTCAACACATGCGGACACTCACAAATTGGAAAAGTTTCCTTGTCCTTGCATGATGGTAATACAAAGAGTCTTTCAGATCTATTACATGTGCCATCTATTACAAAGAACTTGGTGTAAGTCGGTCAGATGGTAGAGCAAGGGCTACAAGTTAAATTTAATACAAAGGGTTGCTTTGTAGAAGACTTCAATGACAAGTGCAGGTTGGTTGCAAAGGGAAGTAGAGTTGGACGTATGTTTACTCTAGATGTTGGAATTCCTACTATGAATGCTGATATGTATGCTAAAGTAAAAGGTGTTGTTGCAGATATTGAAATTTGACACAAACGCATTGGACATGCAAATGTACAAGGCTGAAGTTAATGCAGTCCAAAGGGTTGGTTACAAGTTTGCCTACATTTAGAATTGCAGAATTTCATAAGGTATGCGAAGCATGTCAGTTTGGTAAGCAGGGAAGACAACCCTTTTCACATGACAGAGATGTAAGCAGAAATATCCTTGATGTTGTGCATACAGATATTTGGGGGTCTACACAAAATGTATCTCTTGGAGGCAGTTCATACTTTGTCACATTCATTGATGATTGTCCTAGAAAGCTGTGGGTATATTTTATGAAGGAAAAGAGTGAAGCGTTTGAGCACTTTAGAACTTTCAAGGCTGCAGTTGAAAGAGAAACATGCTTGAAAGTAAAGTGCTTAAGGTCAGATGGAGGGGGAGAGTACCTCTTGAATGAGTTCAGTGATTTTCTGAGGTCTCATGGGATAAAGAGACAGTTCACATGCAGGTATACCCCACAACAAAATGGGGTTGCAAAAAGGAAAAATAGGCATATTGCAGAAGTTGCATGTGCCTTGATGTCTGAAAAGAATATGCCTAAGCATTTTTGGTCTGAGGCTGTTCATACTGTTGTTTATATTATGAACAGAACTCCCACAGCTGCAGTTCATGGTATGACCCCCGAAGAATGTTTTACAGGTAAGAAGCCTGATGTCTCACACTTGAAAGTGTTTGGTTGTATTGCATATGTTCATATACCAGCTGAGTTGTAGAAGAAACTAGATCCAAAGGCTGAAAGTGTGTGTTTGTTGGATATCCTTTAGAGCAAAAAGGGTATCGTTGATAACCCTGTCACATGTAAGTTCAGAGTGAGCAGGGATGTCATCTTTGATGAAATGAGCAGTTGGTATGCATCTAGTGGTGATGCATTGGATGATGATGATGATCATGACACTCGTGTGCAGGCTGAAAATCAAGAATCACGGACTCTTAGTGGACCAGAGACATCATTTGGTAGTCCTTGGTCTGGGAGACTAAGGAGTAGCTCTACATCTTCAGGTGCATCTAGTAGTACTACAGGTAAAAACAAAGGAAAGAATAAAGTGTCTGATGGCATTGATGCAGCTCTTGATGGAGAATCCAGTGGCTCAAAGAGCTTGGATGATGAGCTTGGCATTCCTTCAGTGAGGACTCTAGGTGTGTAGAGAGCACGCGTCAATGCAAAGACTCCATTGAGTGATCCAGTGGTACACAAGTCTAGCAGGGTGAGATACCCTATTAATAGATTTGGTTTTGAAGATTACGCAGCTCACCATTATGCTTATATGGTGAAACTAATTGAGGATGTTGAGCCCACATGTTTTGAGGAGGCTGTTGGTCATGCTCATTGGGATACAGCAATGGATGAGGACATGGCTGCATTAGAGGCCAATAAGACTTGGGATCTAGTATCATTGCCGAAGGGCAAGAAAGCTATTGGATGTAAGTGGGTTTATAAGATTAAGCACAATGCAGATGGTTCTATTAGTAGGTACAAAGCTAGGCTAGTTGCAAAAGGCTATGCCCAGACATATGGCATAGATTATGAAGAAACCTTCAGTCCAGTTGCAAGGATGGAAACTATCAGATGTGTGATTGCTTTGGCAGTAGCCAAAGGTTGGAGGTTGTAGCAAATGGATGTGAAGAATGCCTTCTTGCATGGTGATTTGCAGGAAGAAGTGTATATGGATTAGCCAATAGGTTATGAAGATTTAGAGCATCCCACGTATGTGTGCAAGTTGAAGAAGACGCTCTATGGGCTCAAGCAAGCACCTAGATCACGGTCTGACAAGATCAGAGAGTATCTTGTCAATATTGGCTTTTATGTTTCTGATGCTGATCACTCACTTTATGTGAGAAAGGGAGATGCAAGTTTGGTCATCATAGTCATCTATGTGGATGACTTGATTATTACAGGTGATAGTGATAGTGGGATTGCTGAAGTCAAGGACTTTTTAAAGAAGAAGTTTGAGATAAAGAATTTAGGTGAGCTAAGGTACTTCCTTGGCATTGAGGTGATCAGATGTGATGATGGTATAAGGCTGTCCCAAAGACAATATGGCTTAGATATGTTGTCCAAGTATGGTATGATAGCATGCAAACCACTTTCAGTCCCGTTGGAGCAGAATGTAAAGTTGAGTGTTGATGTTGGGGATGAGATAGAAGACCCTACTATGTTCAGAAGAATAGTGGGGAGTTTGATCTACATGACCATTACAAGGCCAGACTTGAGCTACGCTGTTGGTCTTGTAAGTCAGTTTATGCAAGTACCTAGAAAGCCACATTTGGATGCAGTCAAACACATATTGAGATATGTGAAGTCCACATTACATTATGGACTTTTCTATGAGGCAGGTACAGATGTACAAGTGTTTGGATACACATATGTAGATTGACTGGTAGTATGTTTGATAGAAGATCTACCAATGGATACCTGTTCTCTCTTGGTAGTGTAGCAGTTACTTGGAGCAGCAAAAAGCAATCTACAGTTGCTTTGTCGAGTACAAAGCTTGAGTATAGAGGTGCTGCTATTGCAGCATGTGAGGTAGTATGGCTGCAAAAGTTATTGGCTGATTTAGATGTGCAGGTGGAAGGTCCAGTTGTCATTTATTGTGACAACATGAGCAGTATACAGTTGGCTAGGAACCATGTGTCCTATGCCAGGACAAAACATATTGAGGTACACTACCACTTTGTGAGAGAGAAGGTACTAGCAGGTGAGATTGACTTGGTGTATGTTAGCACACAGGATCAGATAGCTGAGATCGTCATGAAGGCATTGGGTACAGAGAAGCTTCGAAAGTTTCGAAGCTTACTTGGAGTTGCAGAGATGCAATTGAGCTTGAGGGGGAGTGTTGAGATGACAAGCTCAACACATGCGGACATTAATGATGGACCACCTAGTTAGATGGGTCCACATGTCTACACTTAGCACGTCGGTGGTCATTATGGCTTTCACATGGCTATTGACTCATTACGTATTATATTCAGGTTGTTACACCTATTTACAGCTGGCATAGTTATAGTGCCAGTCGACTAGTATACTCGGTTATGCATTGTTTGACTTAGTAGGCCACTTTTCTTTATGTTATATCTTATCTATACTTTATGTACATTGTAAAGTGTGTGGAGGAAGAAGAAGAAACCAGCAAGAAAACATTTTGGCCTCCATCTCTCTTATTGTCTCTTGAGTGAGCTTCTCCTTGTGCATTTTGTGTGTGTTCGGCGCAGCATCTTGAGCAAGTC
Organism: Lygodium microphyllum; assembly: GCF_053477565.2. NCBI lineage: Eukaryota > Viridiplantae > Streptophyta > Polypodiopsida > Schizaeales > Lygodiaceae > Lygodium > Lygodium microphyllum. The sequence continues at coordinate 117,094,787 of NC_141161.1, read as the reverse complement.
CCCCCACCACACGATTCGTAACAAAAATTAATAACTTTAGAACCGTCTGTCGAACGGGGCTTGGTAAAAAGGAAAAATGGGAAGTTTGAAGGGACGAATAGGGCTATATAGTTAGATGGGAGTCTCTCGAACGTAGGGTGCGTTCACATGGAAAAATGGAAAAACAAAGGATAAGGGAAAACGGTCAAGGAACAACTCGGAGGATAGAGTGAAATATAATGGATGAGTGGGGAAGGGACCCCATCAAGGTTAAATTAAGTCATGACGTAGATGCATGATCATAGCAAGGTATATGCATGGGGGATGCAACATAGACGCGCAGGGATGCGTTCCCACACTTAAAACCTAGAGAGGAAGGGTAAATCAAACATTAAGGACCTAGTACCACACATCAAACCAACCACAAACATCCCCATACTTAAGACATGACCGTCACTAAGAAAAAGAAGGTGTAGGGTTAGAAAAACTTGGCCCATATTGCCAAGGAGTAATGTCGACTATCGAGGTTGCGTCTTGTGTCATTGTCGGCTCTGCAGGAGGTACCAAGGTATCTTCACAGCACATGTCCTTCGTTGCAGGGACCACGCGATAGCACCCATGTCCTTCGTAGCAGGGAGATATCTAGTTGAAGGAATCACAGGAAATTCGTCAATGACGAGGGATAGTGCACTCAACTCACGATCACTCAAATGGAACGAAAGAGCAGTCACTTGCCCCATTACTAACATCACTCGAGTGAATAATGATAAAACCCAAAGCTCACACCCGGTTTAGGAATCGACAAGGGAATGGTGTAAAGGGAGCATGCCAAGGTGCACAGTTAATGGTGCGTGAGTGCGTCCAACCCGTCTGGCATAGGTGCAAGCAGGAAAGCCAGGGAGCCTTGCACTGCAGTGTACAGAACAGAGTGACGTGTCCTGTGCTGATGGAAGAGACTCATCACGGGTGCATAGGAAAATAGAAACGTATCTGACTCCAATGGTCATAATGTCCCTCAATCCTCACCTCTCAATAATTGATTGAAGAAATACCAGTCACACTCAGTCCACTCTCTGTCTCACTCTCTGTTGAAAGATATATAGGGTAACCCATTCCGGAAACCCATTGATGTAATCCTCACTGTCACTTGTGCAGAGGTTGTATGCCTTATGCGCAATTGATGGTGCAACTATGCATCCCACCTTGTGTCAGCATACAGTGCAAGAAGGAAGGTCAAGGAGTCTTATGGTACAGTGCACATGAACAGATCGTGCGTTGTGCATTGAGAAGCCCATCTCGTGCATGCAACACTTCGTTCACACATCTCACCTCTCATTTGATTTGAAGGGAAAAACATGTCACTCACCCCACCTTCTATCTCACTCTTTGATAGATACAAAGAGCAGCCCATACTCACGTCCCCATCCTGTTAGGATGAAGGCTTACATCACTCCAAGGGTTAGTGATGAAGATCATGTCGTCTGTTGTTGTCATTAGGATTTTGAAGACGAGGCGTACCCAGGGAGGCAGCCTACAAATCTCATACTTCAATGATTTGTGAGAAAAGTCGTCTGTTAAGAAGGACAGACGGACCGATATTGCAGAGACAGCGCACCAAGGGAGGTGGCTTCAAATGACGTGCTGAAAAGGTTCTGCTGGTGAGTCAGCTATCCTGAATTGCGGGGCATTACCACCTTTTCCACAGTCAGCTTCCCGCCTAAGGGTGTTTCTACTTTTTCTTGGAACGAGGCCTATTATGACATGGAATTTCTTTCTTTTCTCCTAGAACAGTTTTGTTTGTTTTTTTTTCTTTTTCCTTCTTTTATTATTATTATTTTTTGTTAAGAAAGAGAATGGTAGAAATACCATGTGTCAAGACCAACCTCGCTATCGTTGTTGGATCAGATGAGAAGAGAACAAGGTCGGGTTGAGATATATCTGCGAGGGGTTAGCAGAACGAGATTTCCTCATGAGGAGAATCATAAGGGCTATCACATGATGAGAAGGACAGTGCGATGGCCAAAAGGAAGAGGGTAGGTCGACTGTAATTGTCAAGATCCCCAGGGAGCGAAGTACTTCTTCAGACGATAGCCATTGATTAGGAAGGGATCATGAGAGGCATCAACAGTCTGCACCTAAACAGAGCCATTAGGATTGACAGCAAGTACCTTGTACGGGCCCATCCACCATTGTTGAAGCTTGCCAGGAAACTTGCCAAATCTCGAATCATAGGCTAGGACAAGATCACCTTCTTTGAACTCCTTGTGCTTGTGACAACACCTAAAAACATGCCATTTATTGCAACAATTTTTTGGCAAAACTGTATACAATTGATACCTTATTACTAAATTTTTACATGAATTTAATGCAGATGCGGTGTTCGTTGTTGTTGTCTTTGGAGGCTGTGTCCTTGCAGTCTAGCTAGGAGATGTTGGTACGAGAAAGTTCTTGTACGAGAGGGAGGTGGAGTTTTAGATAAAAATTTGATAGTAATACTGCAGTGACGATCAAGGGGTGATCATTAGATCATTGGTGATTATCATGGAGATTTCCTTGGGGAGGTGTTGAATATCAGATTCAAGAGAATGACTCTTAGCAAGGACGAAGTAATTCAAAAGGGATTACTCTGCTACTAGGCGATTCCCTATAGAGGCCAACATGGGTGTAACAAAGGCAATTTGTAAATTACCCATGTGCATCAAAGTAACCATTAGCAGCCTTTGACCATGTTGAATATGTCCTATAAGCTTGTTGTCAAGGCTTTGGCACTCAAAATTAAGGTATTATTAGCTTAAGTCATCCACTCCTAGCATTATGGCTTCAATTTTTTTTCATCAGAAGATAGAAAATGCCATCCCTAGCTTCGCAACAGTTATTGATTAAGAACTGATTGGTGGACAGGACTACCTTCTAGTGAATGGATTTTGAAAGGCATATAATCACGTTCTTAGGATTTAGTATGCATTTACCTTGAAGCAATGGTCTTTGGAAGGAAGTTATTTAGAATAATTATGACACTCATTTCAAGTGTAGAAGTTAAGAATATCCATTAAAGGGGCGGTCTCCAAATCCTTTGAGCTAAAAAGGTCTTTGAGACAAGGTTGTCCCATAGCCTTGCTTCTCTATGCCATAGAAATTAGCCATCGCAAAGAAGATTCGACTAGAGGGACCTTGCAAAATCTAAGGATGCATGATATTAGGGTAAGTAATAATTCAATTCTTTGTGGAGGATAACTCCAACATTATCACGGCCCAATGAATTCAATTCAACACATTGTTTGAGGCTTTTCAAAATTTCTATGACTTATCGGGTTCAATAATAAGCAAGACCAAATTTGAAGTGTTGTAGCTAATGACACTCTTGAATGGCTTCCACTATTAGGCTTGTAGATAATTAAGAAATGGGGGATTTACTTTGGATTGCCCCTTGTTAGGTATGGGGATCACTATCACCTAATCCTTCAATTTACCAAAAAAAAGGCTTTACTAGTAAGGGGGTAGTTACAATTTGGAGGTCTCTCCCTCTCTCATGCATCCGTCGAATGGTCGCCAAGAAAGAAAAAAAGAAAAATTCGTGGCTCCACGGATCTCAAAAGAAACAATTCCTGCAAGCCTTCTCCCTTAATCGCCAAGATCGTTGGGTCGCTGATATGATTTTTCGGGTTATGGTGGGCTTGGCTGCGCCTCCTTTTCAGCAACGGATTCTTCCCTCCCACTCTTGGCCGCCGCCATAGCCACACTCATTTCAGTCAGAGGAGAAGAGGCGAAAGCAGTGGACAAAGCCGTGGAAGAAGAGGCGAAAGCAGATGGTTGCGGTGCTGGCGATGGTAGAGGATGAAGCGATTCTGAGGGGTTTGTGTGTGAAGAAAAACACAATAGTGGCAATCTTTGAAAGAGAGGTAGAGAGAGAGGTGCCCGTCTTCTGCCCCCTTCTGTAGAATGGTGTTTTCATAGCCTTATAACTTCATGAGTGTTTGCTGGGGGTCGTCTGTTAGGCGTGGCTGGCCTGAAGGCTTAACGTAAATTCTATACAAACTTCTTCAGACAGAGAGAGAGAGAGAGTCTATGGCGGCCTCCTTTTTGACGGTTGTGTCTATCAGTATAGTCTTTACTTCATCATGTCTTGCATAGCCCAAGTGGTAAATCCCTTGGAGAACAAGAGGTTCGAGACACCGCCATATGTTCTTGCTCCGTCATCTGATCAAATCGCCAAGGAGATCGACTCCATCGTATCCAAGGGTTGGATTCCTTGCTTGGAGTTCGACAAGAGAGGTGGAGGAGTGCAAGGCTGCTTACCCAGATGCATACATTCGGATGATGGCATATGAGAGAAAGAATATTAAGGAGAGGCATCGTCTTCCAAGAATTAAGGGGAGAGAGAATTGGCAAAGCACTTGCAGAGTCAAAGGGAGATAATTCCACAATTGTCATCACCACAATAACTCCCCATAAGTTTAAATTTAATCAAGATTAAATTCTAAGAGAATTCTAAATGCTCGTTCCTATAGCAACAATGCAATTTGCAAAGGAAAATGGAAGAAAGCGAAAAAGGGTGAGCTTGCTATTCCAAATGACTGGATAGACTTCTTCTTGGTTGGACTGCAAGAGAACACGGTCTTCAAAGACAACACAATGATCAGCGGGATTTACAAGTACGTGCCCTAATTGCTTATCTAAAACGAATGATATATTATAAGTAAATGTTCAGTTTAATATTTTTAGAAAATGCTTTGAAACTTGTTTTTCTATGTTGAATGGTTGTTTGCATTTATGTGAACTGGTTTCTATTTATTGAAAATAGAAAATAGTAGAAAATGCTTAAGAATGACTTAAAAATGACTCAAATAATTTTTTATAAAATGGCTGATTGAAAATTTATAAGTTGTGACATTTTTTTTATAAAGGTTATGACTCACAAAATTTACTGAATTTTTATTAGAATTTTTATAGATGGTTTAACATATTTAAAAATTCAAAAGTAGTTATGTTCAAAGTAAAATAACAGTTTTCATTTAAATAAAAAAATGTTCTCTATCAATAAAAATATGGATTTTTACATAGAAAGCTGAAAAGACAATTCTTGATTTGCTGATGAATTTCTGTAAGCTTTAAAACAAAAAGAAACAATAGTTTAATTATATTCTACTGAAAGAACATTTACACATAAACCTAGTGTTTTTATTTTGAGAAAACAAAATGATACGTGATGTACTATTCAATAACATGGGGATGGGTAAAAAAATTGAGAGATGTAATAGTATTTTATGATATTTGCTGATGATAAGAAAATTATAACTTTGAATTCAGATTACAAATATTGGAAACGTAATAAAATAATTGTTTGATGGCATGAGGGAAAGCCTTAGCATCCAAATTTAAGATTTATATTCTGTTCATATTAAAAAGAAATCATCTGATGATTGCAAGGAAGAGTGAAGGGCTACTAGGACTTATTTATAAATTAACAGGGAATATGGGGATGTAAAATGAGCTATGTATGTGATTTCGTTAGAGTGTGGGAAGTACCTGGTTTAGTCTTGATTTGTATTTAGTGAAGAGAAGAAGAAAATGATGTTATATTTGCAAAATGAATTAAATATTTAAATACTAATAAGCAACGACGAAATTGTGGTACGAAGTGGGGAGACGTTTATCAAGGGATAAAAGTTATGGATTTTTAGAATGTTAGATTGTCTTGATATGAATGTTTGTTGTTAATTAAGTAAATAAAATGAACTAATTTTAATCAGTTGAAGAAGATAAATATATAAAGGAACTTAAATGGAGATATCTAAATAGATCCACGGGATCTATTATATGAAACAAACTTCTTAAAGTCAAATATCAAGACTTCCTAGATAAACCGCCACTAGTTGGCAGAAGAAATTTACGAGAAGCCGCTTCTGAAAGATGGAGGGAAACCGTAGTTATCTTAGGTTTAGCAATCTAGTGCCTAATACAATTTACTGAAGTGTAGAATATTTGTAGTTGGACTACTACAAACAAAACGCCATACAATTAATGGAAGACTAAATCCAATTAGCATCGTTAGTAGTAACAATCACCTGTTAGTGCAACAACTCTTAGGAGTTGGCTTGCTGACCTGGGTAAAAGTGATTTGGTCTTTGGCCAGTCAGCTTGATGAAATTGTCATGATAGGCTTTGCGTCTCGCTTGAGTGGTTTCCATGCACTGTAGGGCCATCCGCTGTATCTCATCCAAGCATTCCAAGTGAAGGAGGCGGCATTACAGTGACTCATTATCTCCCAAGCATTCTTTAATTGCCACTCGCAAAGAGGGCAATTCCAGCTCAATAGGGAAGACCGCTTCTGTACCATACACTAGCTGGAAAGGGGTCCGTCGTGTAGCTACCTTATGGGAGGTTCTCTATGCCCAAAGGGCCTCTGTAAGTCAATCATCCCAATCGCGATGATGTGCGGCAATCGTTCTTGTCAGGATCGAGCAAAGGATGCGATTGGTGACTTCAACTTGGCCATTGGCTTTGGGGTAATAGAGAGTGGACTTACGATGAAGGATTTTATACAGCTTCATCAGCTCCTCCATGATTTTGTTAAGGAAATGAGTACCTCTATCACTTACCAGCTCAAGGGGACTGCCAAAATGGGTGATAATATTCTCGTACATGAATAGGGCTACACTGTTACCATCGTCCCGCTTGAGGGCTTTAGCTTCAAACCACTTTGTGACATAATCCGTAAATACTAAGATGCATATTTTCTGCTTTCGTCTGGTGGGTGGGTCAATGGGACCCACAAATCAATCCCCCACTTCTCGAACAGCTTTAGGGGAAGAATAGGTTACAGTGGCATGGCACTTGTTTTGGTGTGTTTCCCCATTCACTAACAAGCATCACATCTCTTGCAGTAATCATATGCATCCTTGTGGAGGGTCGGCCATCAGTATCCTACTACTAATAGAGCCTTTTGGGCTGTCGCTTCTCCTGTGAAGTGTCCACCACATGGTTCATCATGTCATGCTTTCAATACTATGCCGATTTCATCCCCTGCAACACATCTTCACAGCACTTCAGCTTTGCCTCTCTTGTACAGTGCACCGCCTAGCAAAGTGTAGGGGGCTGATTCTAACAGAAGCTTCTTCTTCTCACAGCTTGATATACCAAGAGGATACTATTGAGTTTCCACGAGGTTGGCTATGTCTGCATACCAAGGATTAATTGTTTCAATTAGAAACAAGAAAGCATCAGGAAGGTCTGGATCATCCTGTTACTCTTCTTCAATTTGAGAGATTCGTGATAGATAATCATATAGGATATGGGAACGGCCAAGCTTAGTGATGACTTCAAAATTAAACTCCTGGAATAGGAGCAACCATCTCATCAGTCATCCTTTAACATCTGCTTTGTTCATCAAGAATGACAATGCTTCATGATCCACGTAGAACTTGAAATGCGTTGACAATAGATAGCATCGAAACTTCTCCAATGCAAACACCATTGCCAAGCACTCAAGCTCTGTCACTGTGTAGTTCCGTTCCCTATCAGTTACCTTCCGTCTTGCATAATAAATGGGTTGATCTAATTTAGAGGGGCTCTTTTGACATAGGATAGCACCTATTCCTTCAACTGAAGCATTTGTGTGCATATGGAACTCCTTCGTCTAGTCAGGAGGTTGTAAGATAGGTGCTTTGATAAGGCACTATTTTAGGGTATTAAAGGCTTTCTCACAGTCATCAGTCCAAAGGAAATTAGCATCTTTCCTTAGGAGCTTGTGTAGAGGGGCTACCTTGGTTGCAAAATGTGCAATAAATCTTATGTAGTAGCCCACATGGCCAAGAAATCCTCTCAATTGCTTGGGATTTTTTGGTGCTATTAAGGTGGCAATCTTTTCAATCTTCACCGGGTCTGTTGCAATCCCTTGTGTAGAGACAATATGGCCTAGAAGAACTCCTAAGGAGACGCCAAAGACACATTTGTCGGGGTTGAGAGAAATTCCATACTCTCGGCATCTGTCAAAACATTGCTCTAGGTGTCCCCAATGCTCACGAATTAAGCTATAGACACAAAATTCATCAAGATACACCTCAATGAAATCATGCAAATGATTCTAGAAGGCAGTCATCATTACTCGTTGGAAGGTGGCAGGAGCATTACAAAGCCCAAATGGCATCACTCTATAGGTATGATTCTGTGGTGAAGGTTGATTTGGATTGGTCCTCTTCTGTAATTTGGACTTGGTTATATCCATTGAATCCATCCAAAGAGGAAATACAACTCATGGGCTGCCACTGTGTCCAACAGTTCACAATGGGCGAAACCCATTCACTATTATACACATGATAAATGAACTCGGCTTCAAGAAGTTTCAATAATTCAACCTTCACCAAAGCAAAATAATTAGGATTCATACTCCTTTGTCTTTGCCTTACAGATTTGGCATCAGGCTCTAGGTCAATGTGATGTTGGCATACTGTGGGATTAATCCCCTTTGGATCTTTATATGATCAAGCAAACACGTCCAAGTTCTCCTTTAGTAAGTCTCGTAGGACCACTAGTTCGTCTTCTAGAAGATTGAGACCCACTTTCAGGCGGCTTTCGGTACCATTAGTATCCAAGAATGTCATTTGTCTTTCACCTTCCACTTCGCGAATAAATGTTCCACGGATTGCTTCTGGATAGAGATCTAACTCTTTCAAGGGAGTAGTGTCATCGTCTGATGTTCCATTAGAACCAATGTCCTCCTTCTGAACAGATGATTCATTTGTCTGTTGAAATTGCTGGAAGGGTATCAGAGCTTTGTTTGCTTCCGTGTGAGTGGTGATTTATTCTGTTATGAGGGATTCATCTTCAGAGGTTGCGTCTAAGAATGTCACATAGCACAGACCTTCTAAAAGCAGTGGCTCTGATGGCTTTGGCTTCTGTTGGCAGGGGGCATCATCATCATCTTTTCGCTAGATTGAATGGTCAGGGTGACAGGAGCCACTGGTGAACTTAATTTTTATGCCTTTAATCCATTGCTTATACAGATTCTGCATACTTTGTGGTCCATTGATCAACCCAAATGGAACCATAGTCATTCCATCCAACACCCTGAGATCTTCGGCCTGCGAGGTCTCCATAGGGACATCATCAAGATCATCCGCTATCAGAGAAAATTCTTCATCTGCACTTTCATAACCTGCTTCATTTTCATCCTCATCATTTTCATCCTCATCATTTTCATCCTCTTTCTTTGGAGGCTCTGTCTCTGATTCTGTAGAGGCTCTGTAGGAGAAGAACAGATCTTCTGTCTCTGCATCTGCTTCTACTTCTATCTCTATTACAGTCATTGTCTCTGTGACTGTCTCTGGTTCTGTCTCTGAATTGTATCTGCTCTATCTCTGTTCTGTCTCTATTACTGTCTCTATGACTGCCATGTAACAAGGAGAACAGTACATCCATGCTTCTATTTCACTATCAGAGGTGATTTCAAAAGTTAATTCTAATTGAGGCAGGATGTATTCTCCCATAGACAAGGACTTTGCTTCCCTTGGTAGTTGGCTTACAGTGCCCACTGTTAGGGACTATGCCTCCGTTTTCTTGGGAGAGATCTGTTTAACACCCTCTTCATCTCTTGATGTACCATTTGTTACCTCGTTGGAGGAGTCAGTTATGACTTCAATGGATATGGATCCATTGCCTTTTTGCGATCCATACAACTTCAACACCACTTTGTTGGGTCCTCTGCCTAGGGTTAGGGTTCCTTTGAACCAGTCCGTCCTGGCTCTTGCTAAAAAAGCCAAGGTCTTCCCAAGAGCAGAGGGTATGAGGTCCCATAAGAATTTGGTTTAACCACCAAATATGTTAGCCAGTAATCTTTTCCTGCAAGGGTTGTTTTTACGTATGGGAGGATGCCCAACGATTTAATTTTGCTTTGATCTGCCAATATGATAAGTCACTATGTAGGTTGAATTCCTTGCAACCCTAAGTCCTTCATTGTCACATCTGTCATTATGTTTACTGATGAGCCTCCATCAATCAATGCATCTGAAATAAAGCATCCTTTTATCCGTACACTAATCTCTGGGGTTCGAGGATCTAGGAAGGCATTAGCTGCATCTACTTCATTTACATGCTCTGGGGCTCTGTTGGACTTTATTGTTGTTGGGAGAGCAATCCTTAGTCCGCGTCTTCTTGTCAATATGCTTTTGAATTTCTTTCTGCAGCTGGAGACAACATCAGTAACTACCGGAATGTATGTTTGGTTTAAAGGTGTCTAGGTTTTTGACCAGGTCATATTCTTTGGTAGGATCCACAGGCTTCTCCAATTGGTTGGGGAATGGGGCTACACCAATTTTCATCTTTCCTTTTTCTTCTAGTAATGGTAGCATCGGCACTTCTTCTATTGCTAGAGGTGCTTCTGCATCGTCTATCTCCTGGAACTCTCGTTGTGTTTCTGGGAATGTCTCTGTAACTCTTCGTGGCACTACAGTGCTTTGTACTGCACTGTTCTGTCCTGTACTGCTGTGTCCCTTTGTTGGTAAGTTGAACTTCACAATCTTAGCAGGAGAGTTGTTCTCTTCTTGCACAACTGGTCCCTTCTTCTTGGCATGCATGACAACGGCAACTTCCAACTCTACCAAATTGGAGGAAGGCTCTTGTACCTTCTGTTGGCTATCAGTAGTATTGGCCTTGATAAGGCTTGGACTTGGACAGTCCTTTGCAGTGTGGCCTTCACCTAGTTCCCCTAACTCCACCCCCCCTAACCCCTCTTTTACCTACCCCCACCAAATTTGCCACACCCCCAAATCTAACCCCTAGTTCCGCTAATCCCAACCCCCACTAACCCTAGTTACCCCTCCCCTAGCCCCCCTTTCCACCCACCACTCTCTCCAACCGCCAACAACCTCCCCTCTCCCTTCCCTGTTCCCACGCCATGCGGCCTCTCTCAGTGTGCGTGTGTGAACGGGTGTGGCTAGCGGGCATTCACGCGCGAGGACACGCCTCTCACTTGTCCGTGCAGTGGTGTGTTGCAGTCCGTCGTTCACACGCAGTCATTTTCAGCTGTTCACACGTAGCTTGGGTATCGACTTTTAATTTCGAAACCCAAAAAACACATAAAAACAAACATAAAACACCAAAAAACTTCAAAAATTCATTAAAAATCCAAATAAATTGCAAAAAAATTCCTAAATTTTTTTCAACATTGCTAAAATCATTTGCACTATTTTTTAAAGTGGGAATTCAAGAAAATAAAATTGTAAAAAATTCAAAACTTCAAAATTCTTCCAAAAATATATGTAAAATGAGCAAAATTTATTATAAATGAGTAAAATTTCAGAAATATTTTCAAAAAAAATTCCAAAAATTTCACAAACCCCCTTGCCCGTTTTGCTAATAATTTCTCAATTGAAAATGCTTCCATAAATGGCTAAAGTATTATTTCAAGCCAAAACCCTACTTTTAATACCTCATCTCATGAAAATTCATTTTAAATTCCAAAAATTAGCTGAGAAATCATGGATAAATTCAAACACATTGTTGACACTTGTTGGATTTTTGAAATCCCACCCTTACACTTCACAACATATTTATGTGTCCTATATTCCGTTTTAATCATTTTAAAAAATAAAAAAAATAAAGAAAAATACATAACGTCAGTTAATTGTTAAAATGAACTTTATTCACTCACTTTTTCAGGTGTGCTCGTGCTAAACGCACATTTTTATACTAACTTAAAATCAATCAGCCGTTCACTTTGCATGCGCTATGTGCGCTTCAGAGGCAATTTAATCTTTAATTAAAAATGAACTAGCCATCACAAAAAAAGAACATGCTGGCAAAAAAGCGCTCCACATCACAATTAATTTTTAATTAATGAATTTTCATTTAGAGACCCCAATGTGGGTATCGCACTCTGGGTTTCGTTAAATCATCGCTTCACCCTAATAAATTGTAATTAAAGTCTTAAGAATGAACGTAATTAAATTCTCAAGCTGTTACAGAAGCAGACTAAAGAGATCCTCGATGTCAAGAAGGTGATTAACACTTCAGGAGTGTCTTTTTCCATGATCACTAATCCTCTTTGGAAGTTAGTCTACAATTCCTCCAAGAGAGGTTTATGCCTGTCAAAACACCATCTCATTATTTGTCCAAAGAACTCTTCACAGCTTGTAGGATGGTGTTAAAAGGGGTTGCCATTGATTGGATTACTTACCTGCTTACGAAGATGGACCAACATTTTGTCAAAGTGACCAGAGAGAATGTCACAAATGTCACTTATGGTTCCTATTTATTTGCTTTCTTGACATATTCTTGCCTTAAGAAGGGTGTGCTACCTCCTCCTCCATCTGATCCACTTCCTTCCCCTCCACCTTCAAAAGAGTCAGAACCTGTTGACATAGAGGATCTTGATTTCCCTCCTCCATTGGTCATTTAGCGGAAGCGCTTGAAGCGTGTGGCAGATAAAACTCCCTCAATCATTCCTTCAGTCACATTTCCTGCTACTTCTGGTAGTGACCTCCCTACCTACCTCACATGCAACAATTTATTCATGGCACATCGAGAGGGTTCTTTGGAAATATCAGTTCTTTCACTAAACAGTTTAGTGTTAGGAGATGCCATTCCATTCCTTTGTAATGACATCCAGAGTTCTATTGAACTCTCAGTGACAGTTTGTGTTCAACAGTTATATGCTTATTTCTATAAAGATTTGATGCAATCCAAAGTCCAGTTGCATAAGGCAACCACAGAGTTAGCTTCTGCTAAAGATACTCTTGCCGATCTGTTTAAGCAGATGGAGCAGTAGACCCAAATGATTGAGACCCAGAGAGAAGAAATATCTTCTTTGAAGATTCAGTTTTAGCAGAAGCTCAAGAGTTTAAGACTCTTTTAGATGTGAAACCGTCAACTTTCCAGACTGATCATAATACATTGGAATCACAAGCTTCCCAAATTAAGCAGTTACAAGACCTACTGAGGCAATCACGGTCCTGTTCTCCAAGCCCCAATGTCCCTATGATTCCTTCTATATCTCAACAGGACTTGGCAGTTCTCCAAAGACCGACCACATTATGTCTGTTGTTTCAAGATAAAGTGGAAAGATTGCAGTTTAGGATGGATTTGTTATGGTCTAAATTTGAGCACTTTCAGGAGTATGTTTCTTCGGACCATTCTTTTTTTGTCCATTATTAGTTGCAGAAGTTGGCCTTCTATATGAAGCTTTCAACAATGGATCTCCCTCTTCCAGAGGATGGTTGGACTGGGGCTTAGTCTTCTGATTTGCTGACAGAAGTTGTCCATATGGTCTTTGAAGATTTTGTGATGACGCATACCATGTTGCTGTCTTACATGTATCTACAAGAGGTGATCTGTTGATTCCAGATGATGTAGATTTGGCTTGGTATGTGGGGGATGTGGTCTTACAAGCTATCTTATATGTCAACTATTTGGAGTTGAGAATAGATGACTTGTTCCAGTGCTATTCTTCTAAAGTGGCTACTTGCCCTGACATTTAATGGCATTCAATGATTGATTTTGTATTCCTAAACCAATGTTAGAATACAGCTTCCACTTATGTGCAGAGCACTAACCAACTGAGGGTGGATCTCCTAGCTTATCTTTCCAAGAACCATCCATTTGATTCATCCTTCTTTGATGCCTACCATAGGCGATTTGTTTTAGGTCCCTCTATTCCTAGCCTATTGTACTATCAACAAATGGCCCATCGCTATGATGCTTATCTTTCCTTTATCAAACCAACTCAACAGCTATCTTACCTCTCCTTTTTCAACCTTAGGATTTTCCTAACATTCCTATATTTATCTATTTTTCTTTCATTGAAGATCAAGTTTTTTTCCCTTCTCCACCATGTCCTTCTCCATCTATTCATATACCTTCTACTTTTCCTGCTTATCAATTGACACCTTTTCTAACAGGTTCACTTAAATTTTCAGCCACTCCTTCTTTAGCTTATTCCTCCTTTTACGATTTTGCCTACCCATCTCTTCATCCTCTTTTACTTATTCCACTTCCATCTCTTGCCACTTCTATTTCTCAACCCCCTCAATTGGTTAGTGGGTATGAAGGATTTGATCAGCAGATTCCAAGAAGAAGAGGATGGAGCTTAACTCATTCTCTCACGGGACCACAGATTAACTGGCCATTAATTCTAGGGTACTGGACAAATGCTAGTCAAGCATACAAGAATTACCTCCATTTTTCTCACCAATATTCACAATCTCTAGATCCGTCAATGAGATTGACAGCTCATTTTTCTTGGTATTTAGCATATATGCATAGGCATTCCCATTACGATCAAAAGGCCATTCCCAAGCTTTGTATGAATGTCAATGTGAGCATTGATTTCCAATAGTTGGATGTTCTATATTTTCATGCCCTATGTCTACCTACCAGATATCTTGTTTTGCTAGAAAGGATGTGCTACCTTCAGTTCTTTCAAAATCCTCCCAAGACATTTGTGGATGAGTCCTTTTTCATAGATCATTTTCGTAATCACCAAGCCTTCAAAGGGATCACCTTCATTGATGCCTTTGCAATGTATTTTGGATGATTCTTAATGATATATATCTCTTTTTGGAGATGTCATTTAGATGGTTGTGTTAGTGTTTATGTATGTGTTGTAATAATTTGTATGTGATGAATTCGTGCTGGTTGAATAATTTGTTCAAGAGCTCTTTTCAACTATTGATGGTGGATGGCACGCCTATGATGGAAAGCTGAAGAACCTTTTATATCCTTTACAAATTTGTTATGAATTTTAATTGTTTATAAGATGTGTTAATGAATAACGAAGTTTTCCTTTAGAAGTATTTTTCTAGAGATACAGGTGATAAATTGGGGTCATGCTTTGGAGTGATTATTGAAGATACTATGGAATATAAAATTGATCTCTTTAGTGAACTTATATTCTTCTTTTCCTTAGGTCACGAGGACGCTTCTTTCTAAGTGTGGGGATATGTTGAGAGTGGAAAAAGAATGAATTTTTGACTGATTTTTGTTGTTTTTGAGGTTTGAATGATTGATTTTTGATGGATTTAGGGTGATGTATGGTTGTTATTGGAAGTGTTTGAGAGTGTTTTGGATGATATTGATTATGTTTTGGAATCTCATGATGATTTTTAGTGGAGATATAAAGCTCTGTGATGTTCTAATAGGTTTTGTTGAGGTTCTGATTGGTTCTGTATACCTTATGTATAGCTTCTGTTTTGTTCTGATTTTCTTCTGTATGAAGCATGGATTAATGATTGATGAAGGTTAAAATCTTTTGAAGGTTTATTGAATAGTTTTTGATAGTTTGGAATGGTTTTAGTATGAGTTATGAGGATTTACTGTTCTTTGATGACCTTCTCTAACCCTCTGTAAACCTTCTGTAGAGCCTATGTCTCTATTGTGTATCTGCTCTGTTCCTGTTCTGTGCTGGTTTGTAGATCTTATGTAAGTGTTCTGTAGAATGTATATGTGACTTTGGGAAATTTTTATAACTTTTGGAAATGATGAATCTAAGTTCAAAAGAGCTAAAACAAATGAAAGAGGCAGCTGCTAAAGGTTGAAGAGAAGACTTGAGTGACAATGTCAGTAGTGAGCTGTGAAGAGACACTGTAGTGGCTTTGGTGCCTCTTCACATCAGACATACCTCTTGGGAGGTACATCCACGACCTAAGAAGGATTATTGAGAGTCATTAGAGAGTATTGTAGTGAGGAGATGATGTATTATTGAGAGAGAGAGAGAGAGAGAGAGAGAGAGAGAGAGAGAGAGAGAGAGAGAGAGAGAGAGCCAATTCTATGAAAACAGTGTAACTGTATATGAGAGATTGAGAGAGAGAACTATGAAGATATTGAAGATGAATATTATGTGATTTATTTCCATTCAAAAATGGTGTATTCCTTTATGTTCATTGTTCTATTGATGGATTCTATGAAGATGTTGAAGATTATGGTTGATTCGATCAAATCCGTGGGAGATATTTATTGAGAGAGAGAGAGAGAGAGAGAGAGAGAGTACCAGAGAGATACACAAGACATGCTCCCAAAGAATCATTCATATTGATGTAGAGTTAGTATATATAGGTGAGGCCCAAGTCAAGTGAGAGATGATATATATAGTTGTAACATCCCCACTCAAACAAAGGTCTTTGGGTGTGAGTGAAAAAACCCTTGGGGAGCACAAGGGAAAAACCCGAGCCCCTACACATACCTACGATACAAAAATGATTTACTATAAAGTTTTCTTGAATACAATGATACATGCCTCAATCAGTGAGAAAAGAACTTGGAAAAATACCAAGTGCATGTCTTAATGAACTAAATCGAGCTTCACTAAGAGCTTTTGTGAATATGTCTGCAAACCATTTGATCACTGGGACAATGCTCCACCATAATGGAACCTTTCTTGAGTTCATGTCGAACATAATGATAATGAATAGCAATATGCTTTGATTTACTATGTTGTATATAGTCTTTGGTAAGACTAATAGCACTTTGGTTGTCGCATCGAAGAGGTGTACTAGATGATGAAGGATGTCCCAAATCTGCAAATAGTTGTCGAAGCCAAACTAGCTCGTGAGCTACTAATGATTTAGCAACATATTCGGCCTGAGTTGTAGAAACCGCAACACATCGTTGTTTCTTGCTGGATCAAGAAACCAAACATCCATTTACAAAGAAACAATTCCCACTTGTAGATCGCATGGATAAATGTGAACTTCCCCAATCAACATCTGTATATCCAATAAGATCAAGAGAATTTAAAGAAGATAAAGAAGAATCCTCTCGATGATGATACTTCTAATTTGAACAAGTTCATGTATCAAATCATCACTTGTGCAAAGAATTCAATCAAGTATAAACAATGAAACAACTTATCTTCCTTGTTGTTGCTACGCATCCATAGCTCTGATACCATGTTGAGAGAGAGAGAGAGTACGAGAGAGATACACAAGACATGCTCCCAAAGAATGATTCATATTGATGTAGAGTTAGTATATATAGGTGAGACCCAAGTCAAGTGAAAGATGATATATATAGTTGTGACAATATTTACTATGATACTGCGTGAAGAATTGTTGTTTTCTTTGTTGTGGTCATCAAAAGAATGAAATAAAATCTTGTTGATATTACAAGATAGATTTTCTTGTAGTACAATCCCCTTTTCCTTGGTTTTTCTCTTGGGGCTCCATGTTTTTTGGTGCATAGCTGGGGAAACTTGCCATCAACAAGCATCAGAAGAGGTTGAAAATGAAGGAAATGGCATTGCCAAGAAAAGGAGAATTCAATGGATGTTTGCAAAGTTCCTTCTTCCACTGAAGAGTTGGAGATTCTCATTATGAAAGCCACTTTCCACAAGAAATTCATCCCACAATTGTGAAAACATATTACCATCATGATGCATACTTTATGCGGTGGACTGTTTCCTCTTCTTGTTGAAGCAACAGAAACTTGCATCTTGGTGGAAAATTGTTTGGAAACAAATTGAAGAGCATAAATAGAGAGAATGAAAATCCATGGAAGATTTGGTATTCATTGAGAAGTTTCCAGACCATCATCAAGTGGGAGATTATCTCGGGGGGGTCACTCATGAATATATGTATATATAACGTGAGTTCAAAATAAGGGGTTTTTAAAACACTATTTTTATACATTTTTTACATACAGAAGGGTATCATATAAAGGGGTTACTTACAGATTGAATAGAAAAGGGTTGTGTTTTATTCAAGAAAAATTCACAGGTTAGGATATTTATAAATAGGCCATGAACACACGTTATATAGAGAATATATATAGTGAACCCCCCGAGGAGATTATGAAGAAGCTTCAGGAGTCGTGGTCTGTGGAGGTTTATGAAAACAAGAAGGAAAAGAGTTGGAATTTGTTCGTGGATGCTCAACAGCAAGATATGTGGGATGCTTGGTGCACTGACAATCTTCCGTTTGTCCAATTAGCAACCCACCAGAAGTTGGTAGACAGAGTGTTTTTCACAACATACACTGTTGAAATCCTCAAAAGCTGGCATTATTATGATGGCACAACAATGATCCTAAGCAGAATGAGTTTTGATACTTTCAGAACGGAATATCTCCCCCTCTATAGTGGTTTGAAAGCCAAATTTAGAGATGTTGAAAAGAAGGAAGTAGAGGAGATGTTGGCCAGAGAATCCCCCAGAGACTGAAAAGCCCTCTCTGATACTATCCTATTGAGTACAGACTAACTGGTTGGAGCCAAGCCCCTGATGAATGACACAATCAAGAGGCAAGTGTTATAACGAGTCTAAAGGTATGTAAGAAGAGAGAAGGCAAAAATCAAAGCTGAGAACGAGCTCGCAGCAGAAGCTTTCTTTGATGCCCTAAAAGCACTCTTTATAGAAGTTCCCATGGCAGCTCAAGGTCCCCTTCCTAGTCAGATTTGTCCTAGAAATATTGATGACAGGCCAGCAAATGTAGTTCCATTGCCAGTTTTTAAGGGAGAGTACAATGAAGACCTTGATCTTCAAGTAGCAGAATTCATGGTAGCATGTTTGGCTAACAATGTTAGAACCCCTGAGCATTGGTTAGAGATATTCCGTGCCACTTTCAAAGGCGCGGCATTTCAGTTGTATGAGAGACAAGCATCAAGAACTTTTGGCACATGGGACGATCTGAAGTTGGCCTTCTATATGAAGCTTTCAATGATGGATCTCCCTCTTCCAGAGGATGGTTGGAGTGGGGCTTGGTCTTCTGATTTGTGACAGAAGTTGTCGGTATGGTCTTTGAAGATTTTGTGATGATGACGGATACCATGTTGCTGTCTTACATGTATCTACGAGGTGATTTGTTGATTCCAGATGATGTTGATTTAGCTTGGTATATGGGGGATGTGGTCTTACAAGCTGTCTTATATGTCAACTATTTGGAGTTGAGAACAGATGACATGTTCCAGTGCTATCCTTCTAAAGTGGCTACTTGCCTTGATACTTGATGGCATTCAATGATTGATTCTGTAGTCCTGAACCAACGTCAAAATACATATTCTACTTATGTGCACAGTACTAACCAACTGAGGGTGGATCTCCTAGCTTCTTCACAATCTCCCACTTGATGATATCAAACTGAGGGTGGATCTCCTAGCTTCTTCACAATCTCCCACTTGATGATGTCTGGAAACTTCTCAATGAATACCAAATCTTCCATGGATGGTCGTTCTCTTTGTTTCTGCTCTTTAGTTTGTTTCCAAACAATTTTCCACCAAGATGCAAGTTTTAGGTGCTTCAACAGGAAGAGGAAACAACCCACCGCATAGAGCATGCATCATGATAGTAATATGTTTTCTCCATTGTGGGATGAACCATAAAGGAATACACAAATTTTGAATGGAAATTAATCACAAAATATTCATCTTCAATGCCTTCATAGTTCTCTCTCTCAATCTCTCATATACAGTTACACTGTTTTGATAGAATTGCCTATCTCTCTCTCTCTCTCTCTCTCTCTCTCTCTCTCTCTCTCTCTCTCTGTGTGTGTGTGTGTCTCTCTCAATAATACATCATCTCCTCACTACAATACTCTCTAATGAATCTTAATAATACTTCTTAGGTTGTGGATGCACCTCCCAAGAGGTATGTTTGATGTGAAGAGGCACCAGAGCCACTATAGTGTCTCTTCACATCTCACTACTGTCACTGTCACTCCAATTTTCTCTTCAGTCTGTAGAGTAGCTGCCTCTTCCATTTGTTTTAGCTCTTTTGAACTTATATTAATCCTTTCCAAAAGTTGAAAAATTTCCCAAAGTCACATATACATTCTACAGAACACTTACAGAAGATCTACAGAAGAGGAACAGAGCAGATACATAACAGAGACAGAGGCTCTACAGAAGGTCATCAGAGAACAGTAAATCCTCATAACTCATACTTAAACCATTTCAAACTATCAAAAACTATTCAATAAACCTTCAAAAGATTTCAACCTTCATCAATCATCAATCCATGCTTCATACAGTAGAAAATCAGAACAAAACAGAAGCTATACAGAAGGTATACATAACCAATTAGAACCTCAACAGAACCTATCAGAACATCACAGAGCTTCATATCTCCACTAAAAATCATCATGAGCTTCCAAAAAATAATCAATATCATCCAAAACACTCTCAAAAACTTCCATTAACAACCATATATCACTCTAAATCCATCGAAAATCAATCATTCAGACCTCAAAAACAACAAAAATCAGTTAAAAATTCAAATGATGCACAACATGTTTTATGAAAGCTTGGCATGGACTATAACGACATCCATGCATGTATTAACGATTGCATATTGTTTTAAGGAGAATACAAGAATATGGAGACATGTCCAAAGTGTGGTTCTCACAGGTATCGACAGGACTTGCAGGGGCAAACCATCCCTCAAAAAGTTCTTAGACACTTTTCGCTTATCCCCCACATAAACCACATGTTTCATACGTCCGGCATGGCGAGCTTGACAATGTAGCATGCGCAGAATAGGTCCATAGATGGAGTTCAACGAATATCAGCGGATTCACGCGCATGGAGCCACATTGACACTACCTTCCCAAGCTTTACTAGAGAGCCAAGGAATCTTCGGCTTGGGCTTGCAATGGATGGTGTGAATCCATTTGGTCTGCGCTCAACTTCTTACAGTGTGTGGCCTATAGTCCTTGTCAACTAAAATATCCCTCCATGGCTTTCTACGAAGAAATGACATCTCATCCTTAGCTTACTCGTCCCCGACCACTGCAAAATAAAAAATATAAACATGTATCTTCGTCCATTAGTTGATGAGCTTAAGATTTTGTGGGAGGAGGGGGTCAGCGTGCAAGATATTTGAGCCATTCTCATGTGGACCATGCATGACTTTTTGGGATTTGGAGAGTGCCCAGATAAATAGGCTTCCATTCTCGTTGGTAATATCTGTCATAGCTCGTTCAAGTTTGTATTCACTGGATAGAGGTGTTGGGACAGGTTTGATTACCTCAAGTTATCATGTATGCCCATTGTGCGGGCCAGAATTAGACTCTCGGAGGTCACAAACCATGAAGAAGATGGTATATCAAGGACACACCGCTTTCTTACTAGAGGGTCATGAACTCAGGGAAGGTTTTCTTGGATGACCTCCAACACATATGAATGTCCAAAGCTGGTACGAGCTGAAAATGGTCCACGCAGAGTCACATCTAAACGGAATGCGATGGTTCTCAGTTTTCTACAAGTTGCTATATTGGACCCACTTACAGATCAACCACTTGTTAGGTCCCATGCATATTTTCAAGAACGTGGCGAGCTTGCTATGGGACCATATCACAGGAAAGAGAGACACTATAGGGGCACAAATGGATTTGAAGGAGGTAGGAAAGATGGAGGCGCTTTGACCGCAGTTGAGAGCTGATGGTTGCGTGCAGCTACCTCACACTCCTTGGGTTTTTTCCACTAAAGAAGAGCGCATTGTGAAGCAAATAGTCAAGTCTATCTGCACTTCAACGGGTATGATGCGTTCTCTTAGGTTTGTGTTTTCTAAAGACGACCAATTATCAAGGCTAAAATCCCATGATTGGCATAAGATATGTCAGGTTTGTACCAGGAATGGATTGTAAGTGGCCTGCACATTTTGCTATTTGGAGTGTAGTCATTGTTCATAATGCTTTCTCATTTGTGGTAGTTTGTACTATCGATCACGATCGCAGGATGCCTTACTCTAGAAATACACAGGGCCATTTACAGGTTGTCTACTTTAGTGCAATGGATCTTATAGAAGGAGATTAAGACATCCTCTATTGAATCCACGAGGCCGGGAGCAGTGGAGACGGCCTATCTCTTTGAGAAATACTTGCCTACTAGCATGCTCACGATACAAATCCACCTTCTTGTGCATCTTGTAGATAAACTGGAGATTGCTAGACCTGTCCATACGTGATAGATGTTCTTCTTGGAGCGCTTCATGAAAACCTTGAAAGGCTTTCTGCGACAACAAGCTTGGCCAGAAGGTAGCATGGTTGAAGGTTGGTTGGTGTCTGAGGCGCTAGTGCATATTTCACAATGGCTACCAATGGTGGATCCAAACAACAGTATGCTATGGTCATTGAAGGACAATGATAGACTGACCGGAGATGTGGTGGTTGGAAATGGAGTAGAAAAAAGAATGGATGCTGCAATGGAGGATAAAGTGAATCTCTTTTGTATGTTGCACCATGTCTCTATGGAGACATGGCTTGCTAGGTACCAGCAAGCTAGGCAAGATCGAGAGAAAGCGCGATCTGAATTTTGACGTAGTATGCACCATCGACCGATTCGATATCTCGAGGGCATGGAGAAGATTTTGTGGTTTATGTCAACGCGATGATTGCATGGAGCTTTGACTGCAATGTATCGTGAAGGGGCGGAGGTCTCAATCGAGGAGTGGGAATTCTCGAGGGATGTAGTCCAAAGGTGATGACGTGTTTAAAGTTTGTCGTATCTATATTTTATATGTGACAACTAATTGAGTGTTTCAATGTATAGTACAAAACATATAGTGCAGCATGGTCGCACGGATGGCATTTCTGCGTGGAGCGTATTGACAGAATGCGCTCCACAACAGACTGTGGTATCATGGCAAGGTTCGAGCAAGAGAGCCGACGATGAGCAAAGAGTATTTTGGGAACTTGCAAAGTATTGTTACAATGGATTACCGTAGCTTCTCCATGATACTATTCGATGTGCAGTGGTTCAAAGTGGTGCTTGAAGGAGTTGGAACAACAGTTTGACGAGGTCCATCTGGATTTCTCGAAATAGATTTCGAAAAAAAATGGATGGATTTGCGCGATGCCTTTGTGTTGCCGCCCCATTGTGAACATGTGCATGAACTCATTTTTTTGTTAATTGTATTACGACATGATACATGTCATAATAGTTAAATCTCTCTTATACGTGTTTGTGAATATGTAATCTTCTATCCAAACCCCCGACAACCTCGATGGTGGTATGTTATACCTTCAGCTCTCCGAAGTGCGAGAGTATATGATCAAAGCAATGTTTCAAGCATAGATGAGGACAATATGCAAATCGATGGGTTGATATTGCAAGGGGTGGAGGCCACCAAAAGCTTGGAGCATGTAGAGGAGCTAGCATCGGGTAACAATGATGGAAATATAGGAGTCCAAGAATTCTTTGAGAATGAGGTGGACTCATCCTTTTGTGGTGACATGTCTATCGACCTTTCAATTTATGCCAAGTTGTGTTAGGAGATTGACATGGGACCATAGGATACTTCATACTTGGAGCATTCACTTACTCAATTCGTTGACTAATCGCTTATAAGGATACATAAGATATGCATTTTAAGTAAGATCATTTTTTAAAGATTTATATTACGTGCTTTGTATAATTTAAATTGATTATGCTAACATCATTTTTTGTCTTTGCAGGTGACCCTTGTGGATACTTAGATCATCAGGATGAGTCGAGAGATGAGCGATGAGGAGCTGCAGGATATCTTCACGTACATGTCTCTAGATCAGATGGCGAGATTCAGAGACATGGCTGACCAGGAGCTATCTCAGACATCGTCAGGCCGCTCTATTAGATCTACTTTGGTATGATTAGATGCTTCAGTTTCGAGCAAATGAGGTCAAGGCTCCAAACTTGGGCCAGATGGAGGGAGTGCTTCAGGGTCAGGGGGATGCTGCAGAGATTCGAATGTAGTGAACCCATGGTCGGCTCGGGATATAGGTACTACTCCTCTCTTTTGTGGCGGTTCCAAAGAGCGTGACTCAGGTGGTTGCTGTGGAGGCACGGACACGATGTCTCCATCTCGTCATTCTGTTGAAGTTGCGTCACCTTCGGGATTTTTCACACCTGTGGGGACGTCTACTCCAGTCACTCTGGCTTTTGCTCAGCCATCCACAGGTGGCACCCCTATGGGTGCTACTCCGATAGATACTACCCCAGTCCGTACACCAGATGTACAAGGTTCTCCTAGATATGACCACGAACGTGGTCACAGGTAGGAGAGGACCCATCTTAGGCATACCCTAGAGGGGTATGCCTACCTTGTAGATGATAGGTTAGGAGCCATCGTCATGAATGATGAGGGGAGGAGAGTAATGGCTTGCATGAGAGAGTTGTGCCAACAAGTTTTTCGTCACAACGACTTAGATCATTGGAAAAACATACCAGAGGGGAGCAAGGACTACATAGTAGCATCCTTGCATGAGGATTTTCCGGTACCAACTGTAGCAAATAGGTTTTCTACGGGCTGGATGATGGAGTACATGCTGCATATATGTCACACAGACGATTGGATGCATGCAAGGCACTCAAGAGTGGGGCTAAAAAGCCCGAGTGGCTAGACGCGGACAACTGGAGTCGACTGAGGGAGGAGGCTACAGATTCTCAAGGATGTTGGAGACGGCAGCGTGAGGCAGCAAGGGCACGACTAGAGGTCGGAGTGGTCCATCATCTTGGGAGTGGCGGCCACAGAACATATTTGGAGGACATAGTAAGTTTTTCTTTTGTTTTGCTTGCTTATTTTTTTGCAATATCCTTTGTAGTATTGACAATTGTATTTCTAATAGTTAGTATTTTGTTTCCTTTGCATCACTCCATTACAAATCACGATCCGAGCGACCTTGAGACTCGATATTCAGAAACACGGTCTCACAGCATTGATCGACCGATTGTATGGACGCAGCGGCCCTGTAAGTCACTCATCTTTCTTGTCTATAGTTACCATGTTTAATTAGAATGAATATTGCATGGTGGATTGATGTGTAGTTGTTACTTTTTTTGTAGAGTCCATTCAATGCTCCTTTGTGGCGGGACGAGCTTTTGGATGGCGATGATCTATAGCTCGCCCTTGGATCCCTGGAGCTCACACACCATTCTTTTTTGGTCACATGATCTGTGTAGACATTTTCTATGTAGTAGTGATATCTTGCCATGATTGTACCAGTCGCTTTCATTATGCGATCATGTATTTATTTCATGTATTAGTGGTATGATTTAAGTACACTTTGTTTTTATTTACACAAGCATTATACACAGTGCAGAAACTATTTTGTATGGCCAAAATAAAGCACATAGTGCTATATCGTGCCCTGCCACAATTTTTGTTTCCTTGTTACCCTCGCTATTAGAATCGCAAATTTACTACATGAGTCATGATTGGCATCGTTATTAGCGTCGCAAAGTGTCATTATCATCATCATTATTTGTGTCGCTATCAGTGTCGCTGATACCGACGCAAATAGCAACACTGATAAAACAACACTAATATTGACTGTTCTATGGCATCTCCAATAATGATGCTTTTTGTGACGACAGGGGAAAATTTCTTTACTTAGATTTTCATCGCCTTTAACATCGGTATAAGGCCTATATCTTGTAGTGTATCTAGCCACTACCAGATTGTCGTCCTCTTTGTAACTTTGAGAGGGAAACCTCATTGTGCCAAAATTAGGATTGAAATCTCTAGAATTTGGTCCTATATCCTAGATAGTCATCTTGGATTTCAATAAGTTGAATCTTTATTCTTCATCTTTTTTCCTTCTTTCATGTATTTGCTTCTCAGAGAGTAGATATCTTCTATGTGGTTCTTCCTTACACCTTACAAACAAAAGGCTCCAAGGATAGTTGGTTTTTAAGTATATTCAGTAGCTATATGTTGTGCCTAATGACACTTTCCATAGCATGTATTAAATCACATCACATCTCTTCCACCTCCTACTACAATGGATATATTGGCGGTATTCACCTTCAACTTCTACAGTTGTTATGTAATCACATTTATAAGCTCTTTCTTGATGCTTGCGCAACTGAATGGTACAAATAGTCCAACAAAATTTCTCCTCCTAAAGTACTCATAATAAGGTTTTGGGAAGCCTTTGTAATCATTGTATAGACAGGTTGGGTTGATCTAGAAGGTCCTCTATTCAGATTCTAATTCAGAGCTCTTGTTGAGACTGGTGGTTGTTGGTTCCAGTTGGTAGGGTTTCATTGTTGTTGTTGAGTCACCATTGGGGAAACTGTTTGAGGCTAGTGTTATTGTGGTTGAACCATCATTGGAGGTACTGTTCCTTATAGCCACCACTGTGGATTTGCTGCACTGTACTATAGCATTGTGTGCATTTGAGGGTAGGGATAGGGAACAATCCCTGAGACCACATTCGTCATTAGGACCAAAAATGTTTCAAAAAGGGCACTTGTAAGAAAATGATTAAGTTGATAATTAGTTGAGGTTTTAAAAGAATGAACCCTCCAAATTTAGTTATTCAAACGTGATTAATGAGAGAATATATTATTCATTTAAGAGGTTGGCCATTAAACCCCTAAAGACATTAACTCATATATTGACCATTATTCTTTCTTTTTGAATGGTTAAATATTCTACTATCACGTTTTCCACCAAAATCATGCTTATTTTTCTGTCTAAATTCATTTGAATCATCATTCTCTCCTCTTCTCTTTGTTTCTTAGTTCTTAAAGCAATTCTTACTCTGTTGTAAAAATTCCCACCAAAATCACGTCCAGTTCTTACCAACAGTCTTTGCATTAGTCTCCCTTTGTCCCCTTTCACAAAATCTTGAGAAGGTGATCAATAATAAAATGTAGCAGGCTTGGCATTCCTTAATCCATGTCTAACTGACTAGTAGCTTATAAAGTGGTTGGGAAATTACAGCCTAATAAAGCACAAAGTGTTTGCAGTACCTAGTATGGCCATGAAAACATTGTAACCCCTTTGGATTGGTGGGGAGTGATAGATTCATAATAACTATGATCTTCGCCATGTTGATGGCAATGCCATTTTTTGATACAACCTATCCCAAGATGATACTATGCTTTACCCAAAATTGGCATCTTAGAGGATTCAAGGAAAATGATGCTACTGACATCTTTCAAAGTCAAGTCAGAATTTCTCAATATGCTCCTCCCAACTACAATGGATGCATAGGTCATCTACAAACACCTCAAGCCACTTCCTAAGCATGTTCTTAAAGATAGTGCACATGAGAGAGAGAGAGAGAGAGAGAGAGAGAGAGAGAGAGAGAGAGAGAGAGAGAGAGAGAGAGAGAGAGAGAGAGAGAGTGTGTGTGTGTGTGTGTGTTGTACATGTGAGTGTGTGACTATGAGTGGATGTCTATATTTTTGTGGACCAAAGAATCTATGTGCATGGGTGAGTGATTATGATGTGCATGCTCATGGACTCTTTTTGCCACCGTAAGAAAGGCTTGATGACACTCAAAGAAGCATAAAAACAAGGCACAAAAGAATCCAAGCATGCATAATATTTTTATGTTTTGTCGAGAAAATAACACTAAATTGTTACAAAATCACTAAAGTAATATCCCACATTAAGGGGAGGGGGGCCACATCTATTAAAGTCAAATGTATGCTTTCAAGTGTTGTGTTCATGCATTTGTAAAGGGTAGGAATACTCAAAATTAAAGGCTAAAGGCCTTATAATATCAAATGTATGAAAAAAATTCAAAGAAATAATAAAATACGAAGGGTGTACTTTTTGGGGAAGAGGTGGGGTGGAGTGGATGAGTGGTTATGTGCCTCTTTCCCTTCCCTCTCTTGTCCAATCACATATTCTCCTTTTGGTGGTGCAAAAATTTGTTCTCTCCTCTCTCCTTTGTCTTTTGTGCAGAAATTCCTCTTTTCCCTTTTGTTCTTGCATAATGGTTGAAGCTATGGATGAAGATGATAAATTTGTTTATTATTAAAAGAGAGATTTATGGTTTCTTTTCAGTTTTGAGATTAATGGTAGAGCCATATACATAGATTTTGTGTGCTTTTTCCCTGGTTTTGTGGTTGATTATGTTCGTGGGAGGGTTGCTGTCAAGGATCCTATGAATCTAGTATATATATGGTTTCTTGCTAGTATGACCTACACACCTAGCTAAGAAGCACATGACTAGGAACTATAAATATCCTTCAAAAAACTTCATAAAAATGATGTTGATTTTTGCGTGTTAGTTTTATTAGTATAATTTCAAATGCCATGTGAGCCTTGGGGAATGAAAATAATATGTGTTTGGTCCCTTCTTGAGAAAATTGACACATTAAGAACTTCAAGGAGCTTGGAGCTTGGAAAAGAAGGGTTTGATGGAAAATATTGCAAAATATTTTTACTCAAGAACTTAGTCTTGAGAAAATTTCTAGCATAGGACACATTGTTTTGTGCTTCTAATAGGTTTAGCACTTATATCATATGAATGATGGTTTGTAAGAGAATGAAGTGAAGTTTTAGTTAAGCCTTATTCAGGCTAATCTGAAAGAAAAATATTGACCCAGGTACATGATGATGGCTAGGACATTGGAGACTTCAAGGAGGCCTAAAAATAGCAAGTTCACAAGTTGATTTGATCGAGAACAAGTTTACCAAGTAGTCTTGAGCATTGCCAATTGTGACATGAGAGCTAGGAATGGGCATGAAGGCCATGTGGTCTACATGTGTTGTTAATAGGTGCACAAATTGAGAGAAAATACATAGATCATAAAGACTAAAATGAGCACTAAGAATACAACACAAAGCTTATTGTTATGGGTAGGAATCCTTTATGATGCATCACAATTTCCATATTTTATAGTACTTCTATTGTGATTTAAACTAGGATCATTAAAGCTATTGCCTTGATCAATTCATAAACTATCATTAATTTTCTTCTCCTTTGACATCATGTGAAGGCTTTGAAGATTCATGGGGACTATAGCTTCATGCACTATGGAGGACTAAAGTTTCTAAAAAGTTCAAGAACGAAATGCCCTTTTGCAAATTGAGAAGAAGATACAACCTTCCAACATGAGCTACTATATTATCATCTTTTTCTTTTAATTTAAAGCTTCGTAAAGTTGGTGTATGGTTGATTTATGGGATTCCCACTTGTATTCATATTGGCTAATCAAATTTTTTTTGTTGAATCCTTAATGGAGCTAGGAAGACAGAAGGGAAGGTAGCCAAATCTTCTAATGATTTCGCACTACTAAAGACATTGAAGTTTTTAAGTTGAAAGGGATAAAGATAGAAGGTTGTTTGTCTTAATAACTATTGCTAAGGGGAGGGTCTCTATTATTCTTGCAAAAGAGGCTAATGAAGTATGTATGTAAAGGCTTGATGTTTCAACTTCAAGATCTTGTTTACCTTGATCATGAAAGCTTGCCATGATTCTTGTATCATGGAAATCCAAAATGTTTTACAATAATCCATGTACTTTATTTTATGGATTGAATCTTGGGCTTCCCCCATTCATGTGGCAAGAATGCCCTTTGAAATTGTATTGGAATGCACTATTTATGTGATCATTTTATAATGATAAAAAACCTACAACCACAAGTTCATGTTCTAGTTCCTAACACTTTCCCATGTGGGATCATCGATGTAATATCTTGCATTGAAGAGATGCATGTGTGATGCAAACTTGGTATGTTGTAAACAATACAAAATTAGCTTCTATTCTCCTCAATAGATGGCTCTCTATTTAATCTTGGTTTTCTCTCCTCATATAATCTGAGAGCTATGATACTTTATGGGATGTAATGAAGTTATTTCCTAGTAGCAATTCTCCAATGAGTGGATAGTCAGCTTGGAGCTGCCATATTGTGTTCAAAATGTTTTTATACTTGAAGACTTTCTTGAGGAAGTTTATTGCATCTTTGTAGTTCCAAAAGAATTTTTTGTGCAAGGATATGCATCATGTATATGCCCCTAGTTGTAAAGAAACCTTAGCAATGCAACCCTAAGAGACCTTTATGATGTATAGGTTTGCAAAGGTAGAAATTTGAACTTTTCAAAAGCAAGCTTTAGCTACGAAAAATAAATTTTGTGCACTTTGGTTTGTCATTAGAGTTATACTTTTTTGTGAGAATTATGGTATCAGAAGAGGGAATTTAGTTATAGAGCATAAGTTTGTATTGCTCTACTGATTCCCATCAACATGTGGACATGGCCTAGTGTGACCATGTGGGTGAGTGAATGCTCTAGTTGTGTTATCTAACTAGTAGCTATGTGGATGAGTGCATTTGCAAGTATGTATGAGTATAGGCTTATAAATAAGTGAGTGCATGAGTGTGAGTGTGTCTTAGTTAGGGTGATAATGTGTGACTTAATATATGTGTGATGATCCGCATGGATAAGTGAGTTGGTTCATATGAGTGACCAAGTTGTGTGAGTGTTTATGGCTCATGTGCATCATAGCTTATCTGAGTGTGATAGTCTATGTGCATGAGTACCTATTGACCATTTGTGATTGAGTATTTTTTATGTGTGTCCCAATACCCTTGATGCTATATGTTTAAATCATTTTAATACTATTCTTGAGTGCTTTTTGCAAGGTGGCAGATAGTTATTTTGATGATGTGAACAAATTTTTTTGCTAATGTGGGTGAGCAGGTCATGTTATGTAAGTGAGTGCAGGTGGCTAAGTGCTAATGACTGAGTGGCTTCATATGAGAGTGATAGTGCGTGACTGTGTGTTGTGCCCAATTGCTAGAGTGTACATGAGTGAGTGCTATACTTCATGCATTGGAGTACTATAGTACACGAGATTTAATGGTTGGCACATGAGCATATACAATAGTGATATGCAAGCATGTAATCATGTGTTTGTGCATAAGATGGTGCTATGTGAGTAAGTGGTTGTGCATATAAGGTGCATATATGGCCAAGATCTTCATGAAGGTGGAATAATGTGATTGAGTATATATAATGAAAATTTCTTGTGTGGTTGAGTACTCTACAGCCTATTCATGATGAATATGCCAAAGTGTTGAGTTGTTTGTGGTCAAATGATTGTTGATAGTGTGCTTTGTGGGCCTCACGTAAGTTACTCATGAATATATGTGTGCATTACGTAGGTTCAAAATAAGGTATTTTTAAAATATCATTTTTTTACATGTTTTACATAGAAAAACGTGTAATATAAAGGGGTTATTTTTTATTCAAGAAAAATTCACATATAAGGATATTTATAAATAGGCTTTGAACACATGTGATGTAGAGGATATACATATAGTAACTTCTCAGAGTTTGTGGCCAAGTACCTTTTGTGGGCAACAGGTCATACCTACACAACATGACCTTTTGCAAACTATCAACACTCATCACCACCCAATTGTGATCTACATGTGCTAGTGCAAATCATCAATATGCCACTAGTGTAGGCTGGCATTAACAAAAACAACATTAACACCATATTGGGGAATATGGGATTTCCCCATAAGTTTGGGACACATGGTTAAATCTTTGAATTTGTCATAACTTGAACATTATAACTCCAAATTGAGCGCTCTATAGCTCAATAGATTCCATTTTTCAAGCGCTTTCAATGACAGGTCACATCATAAGATTTTGGAAAACTTATGGGCATGTTATTAGGGTGCCACCTTTTTAGTATTCAAAATTTGGGAATTGGGAGATTCCCAAACTCACTAATATTATAATCATTAGGTTTACTTTTGAAAATCACCAACACCCCATAAGTATAGGAAATATTGACAACTCCAACATTAGGTTGGATAGTTAACCTCTTGAACTAATGTATGGAATCACATATAAATGAAAAACCAAACCTTAACTCATGTGATTGTTTCCTTTAGTTAGAAACCATTCTAGACAAATTAACCAAGATATGGTGAGATCATACCTAGACTTTGACTACCAATTTGATGGTGTTGGATGTCCTCAGCTTGCTCTCTTCTCCAATGAGTGGTGGTCTCTCTTCTCCTCTCAATTGTCAAAGGATGTTATGCCAAGCTCTGTTTATGACTCTCTTCCAATATCTTTCTAATGGGCTGTAATTTTTCTTTCAAGATTATCTTATAGAGAGATACACCTTTGCAAAAGAAGCACATATATACTTGGACAATAGGCCTTACTGCCTAGTGCATGCTCCCTCATGGTCCTTGAATGAGAGAGTCTTTTGAGTTAATGAGTCCATGTGTGTGAGTGTGAGTGGGTGATTCCACTATGCCTATAATCACTATCCTTTAGAGGAGCAACCAAATATATCAAGGTTTGTGCACCCTTTTGCCTTTAGTTTTTTTTTTCATGTTCTTCTATAAACCTATTGTAGCCTACTTAATCTCAATCAACTTAACCGATATCCTATTGATCCGACATTCCTAATCAACTTGTGTGTCTTGGAGTAAGCATCTAATGGATGCATGTCCTACTCTACCACATGGTTAGAATGTGAGAACATGAGTACTTGATTGTATCCTTTATCCTCACCATGGAATTAAAATGTTGGACTATGCATATAAAGATTGAGAAATTGGATGGGCTCTTATTATTTCAAGAGTTTCAAGATCAAGACCTTGGATGTGCTCTTATCATTTGAAGAGTTTCAATATTCGCACAAAAGAATATAAGTCTAATGTCAAGCCATAAAGAACTTACCACTTTACCTTCTATATTGTAGCCTAACTCTTAAGGGCTCCATGATCCCTCAAGGATCCATGCATCGCTCCAAAAACCAATGACTGCTATTCCAAGATGTTGGTGGAATAGAATGAAGGAATCATAAGAAGGAAGAGTAGAAGATGGCATCAGCATAGAGGATTTTTAGATTAAAACACAAACTTTGTAATAGTTTAGACACTGCAATTAACAACATTTTTGCAGAATAGTAAATTAATCCTCATGATCATAATACAAGATAATGAAAATCTGGTACTCCATCCCCTTTCGTTTTTCCATGCATGCAAGTCAAGTCACCAAGTCAGCATTTGCATTAGCTTTTCTTTAATGTATAAAGCCACAAGTCAACTATTAACAATAGTGACTCCATGTGCCAGAGAGCAGAGAGATAGAGAGAGAGAGGGCACTTTTTTGAAGGCAATGCAAAGTGCATGGATGCAATGTGGAAATTTAATGTCCAAACCCAACTACTTTACTTTAGTTTCAAGAATAATTTTACAATAAAAAATAAATAAAGTGAACTTGAAGGCTCTATCATAAGGGAAGATCAAAAGAAGGAAGTTGTTTCATCCTTACATCCTTTGATTTACCCAATGTAGTTTGAGTTAGCCCTCCCAAAGGACAAACAATGTGTTAAGCTAGGATCTCTCATTATTTTCTACCTTATCTATTTTCTCCTTGAAACCATTGTGAGTTTGAATTAAGGTCTTGTAATCCTTTGTATCATAGAAGCGAAATATCTTATTTTCTTGTCCTAATGGATATTAGATCTCTCTTTTTTCCATGAGCAACCAGTCTTTCATATAAACATGTATAAGTAGTTTTTCTAAATATTGAATAGCGTAGATTTTTTTTTTGTGCAATTTCTTTATGTTAGATTAACAAAAATTTGAACATAAGATTAGCTTCAAATCCTTGTATGTAGGTAGTAGATAGTTTCTAAATATATAATAGTCAATAATTGGTATTTTAAAAAAGAAAGGAAACAAACATAGAAAAAAAAGAGAAAACATTATATAGTGAGAACCTAGAAGATTTAAGGGACATTTGGGGCACTTGTTGTGAAAGAGGGAGACAAATGGTATTAGGAGATGGTGATCAACATATGATAATAGTTAAAAAAAATAAAGAGTCAAAAAAACTTGCAACTGTATAAAAATATATGTGTAGCATGCATTCCCATTAAGAGAATCCTAATCAGGAAAAAGCTATCAACTTTTTAAATAGCTCCAAATAGCTGTGCTATTTTGACCCATTTTCATGTTGTTTGGAAATCCAATGTTTCAAGAAAATTGATATCTACTATCTTACAATATTGGCAAGGTCCCGTCCAGTTTTGATAGCATATACACATGTTATTTTAAATATAGTGAAATAGAACTTAAGCCACTAAAGTGACTTACAACTGCATTTAGTCATAATATCAATATGAATAATCAAATAGAAAAATTTGAAATAAATTATTGAACATAATCTATACTCTCTTTTGGGACAAAATTGCAAGAAGATTTGCATGCATGAAGATCATTATTCATAAATTTATTGCAATGCATAAATTCAATAATGTGCATGAGGCCATTAATAATGACCCATATGTTGACTTATACTTCCCCTTGTGTGTTACATCTCCTCTCATTAAGTTTAAACATTTTTGCAAATCACAACTACTCCAATACTTGAAGATGAGCAATTGTCACTCGGCATTGGGAGCCACACCTAGTAGGGCAATAATGCCCAAGTGCTTAAATGGAATGCATGTGGCCTTTTTCAGTGCTACAATCTCAATGCTCATTCCATGCTCATGTACTTTTAAACATTTTCCTACATAAACCTCATCTGGACAGGCTTTGTCATTGAATTTAATCTTTCAAACAAATCTAGATGTTCCATCTCCCAAACACGGCTCAAGCAAAAAAGAAACAGTGGAGGGTTATATTATGTACAAGGAAGAGGCATCATATAATTTCTTCCTCTCACTCTGTGTGTGTGTGTGTGTGTGTGTGTATGTGTGTGTGACTATGAGTGGATGTCTATATTTTTGTGGACCATAGCATCTATGTGCATGAGTGAGTGATTATGATGTGTATGCTCATGGACTCTTTTTGCCACCGTAAGAAAGGCTCTTATAAATCTAGTATATTTATGGTTTCTTGCTAGTATGACCTACACACCTAGTTAGGAAGCACACGACTAGGAACTATAAATATCCTTCAAAGACCTTCATAAAAATGATGTTGATTTTTGTGTGTTAGTTTAATTAGTACAATTTCAACTACCATGTGAGCCTTGGGGAATGACAATATGATGAGTTTGGTCCATTCTTGAGAAAATTGACACATTAATAACTTCAAGGAGCTTGGAAAAGAAGGGTTTGATGGAAAAGATTGCAAAATCTTTTAACTCAAGAACTTAGTCTTGAGAAAATTTCTAGCATAGGACACATTGTTTTGTGCTTTTAATAGGTTTAACACTTACATCATATGAATGTTTGTTTTTAAGAGATATTAAGGCTAATATCAAAGAAAAATATTGGCATATGTACATGATGATGGCTGGGACATTGGGTACTTCAAGGCCTAAAAATAGCAAGTTCACAAGTTGATTTGATGGAGAAAAAAATTACCAAGTAGACTTGAGCATTGCCAATTGTGTCATGAGCTAGAAATGGGCATGAAAGCCATGTGGTCTACATGTGTTGTTATTAGGTTCATAATTTGAGAGAAAATACATATATCATGAAGTCTAAAATGACACTAAGAATACAACATAAAGCTTGTTGTTATGGGTAGGAATCCTTTATGATGCATCAGAATTTCAATCCTTTATACTACTCCCTTTGTGTTTTAAACTAGCAGAATTAAAGCTATTGCCTTGATCAATTCATAAACTATCATTCCTTCTCTTCTTCCTTCAACATCATGTGAAGGCTTTGAAGATTCATGGGGACTAGAGCTACATGCACTACGGAGGACTAAAGTTGCTACAAAGTTCAAGAACAAAATGCCCTTTTGCTAATTCAAAAGAAGATACAACCTTCCAACATGAGCTACTATATTATCATATGTTTCTTTTAATTTAAAGCTTCGTAAATTTGGTGTATGGTTGATTTATGGGAATCCTAGTTGCATTCATATTGGTTAATCAAAAAAGTTCCGTTGAATCCTTAATGGAGCTAGGAAGAAGGAAGGGAAGGTAGCTAAATCTTCTAATGGTTCTGCACTAGTCAAGAATGTGAAGTTTTTATGTTGAAAGGGATAAAGATATAAGGTTTTTTTGTCTTAGTAACTATTTTTGAGGGGAGGGTCTCTATTAATCTTGAAAAAGAGGCTAATGAAGTATGCCCCTAAAGGCTTGATGTGTTAACTTCAAGATCTTTTTTACCTTGATTGTGCAGGCTTGTTGTCATGAGTCTTGTATCATGGAATTCCAAATGTTTTTACAATAATCCATGTACTTGATTTTATTTATTATGTGATCATTTTATAGTGATAAAAACCCTACAACCACAAGTTCATGTTATAGTCCCTAACACTTTTCCACATGTGATCATCAATGTAATACCTTGCATTGAAGAGATACATGTGTGATGCAAACTTGGTATGTTGTAAACAATACAACATTTGTTTGTATGCTTCTCAATAGATAGTTGCAACAGATGGCTCTCTATTTAATCTTGGCTTTGTCTCCTGCAGTCTAAGTTGTGATACTTCATGGGGTGGTGTAAACACACCTAGTGGGGCAATAATGCCCAAGTTCTTAAATGGAATGCATGTAGCTTTTTTCAATGCTACAATCTCAATGCTCATTCCATGCTCATGTACTTTTAAACATTTTCATACATAAACCTCATCTGGACAGGCTTTGTCATTGAGTTTAATATTTCAAACAAATGTAGATGTTCCATATCCCAAACATGGCTCAAGAAAAAAAGAAATAATGGAGGTTTATATTATATACAAGGAAGAGCCATCATATGATTCTATCTAAACTTGGAGCTCTTTAGTGCATCTTTTATTCTCTCTTGGATGCCTCTTGCAGATACATTGTCATTATATGGCTCTACTCATGCATGTCTCTATGAGTAGGCTTTTGATTGTGCATTTTCTATGTGCTGTTGAGATATCAAGCTCCACTCGTGATATGCCAGGGTGACCGTTGTGCATTTATGTCACCGACTTGTCAGTTGTAGATGCGGTTGGTACACCGCCCATAAATAATAGCTAGATGATAGCTATCCTTATCTACTCTAGTTCGTGGCTCAGTTAGTATGCCACCTTAGTTAGTTGAGTTTGGTTTGAGACCCATATATAGGGTTTTTCTATTTCTTTGTATGAGAGTTCTTTTTGGCTTACACAACTAAGAAGAGGAAAACTGTTTTCAGCCTCCACCCTTGTGTGTATTCCCCCATTGTGCAAGCAAGAAAGCTACAAGTGAGACTCCTTCCTTCTCTCCCACAATCTTGACATGTGCATCTATAGGAATTGATGCAGTGCTTACATCCTCTCTTAAAAAGTTGGCTATTATAAAATGTGTTTGGGCAATATCTTTGATACAACCAAAACTTGACCTATAATATGCCTAATTTCACCATATCACATGTTGAATGTTTGAATTCTTTATCTAGATGCTCTGATGGAGACCCCTTGACAGCAATTAAATGTATGTGTTCAAACATCAATAATGAATTGGTCATATGTGCCCTTATTGATATTTTCAAAGACTACTTGAAGGTGATGCACATTGAATTTGTACAAATATTGGCTTACAATTTCACCAATATATGTCCTTTGACTTTTTTAGATGAAAATGTCATCACTTCTCATTTCTAAAATGAACAAATGAAAACTCAAGTGAGTAAGAACATGATTATCAAATTTATGTGATGTAAAATAGAAATAACAAAAAGGAAATCATGTTCAAAACATCGTTAACTCAAAATGTTTAGATGTGCTAAAATGCACCTATTTTCCAACACATTCAAACAAAAAAATTTAATGTTCATATGCTAGTGATATCAAGTCAAAGGATTTTCTTTTTTGGTATTGTGAGTGTAACGGCAAGCCTAAGCACAATACAAATACAATAATCTCTAACTCATTCATGCATCATGAGGAAAGTCTCTAAGGCATGTAGAAACAAATGGTTAATTATTTTCATTATTGAAGTGTGTGTAAGCCCCTAAACACTGGCAATAGCAACTCCAAACAATTCTTTTGTCTTTAATATTAGAGGGAGTATAAATCTCTAATACAACACAACAAAATTGATTACTCTCATTATTTGAGTTCTACAGTATGAGGAAAAACTCCAACACACATAGAATGGGAGACTAAATTAAAAAACACTTCTATCATGAAATTTGAGCTCTTAACTATGTGGAAAGACTCTAACATATAGAAAATGGGATACTCAATTCATGGGGAAGGGCAAAAAGTAGGCTTTTTTGGGAACCTCCATTTCTTGTTCCACATAGTCCACTTATTCACCCCTAGATATTTGTACCTCCACCACCACCACCACCACCACCACCACCAGTGTTGTTGTTGTTGCCACCACTAGCACGACTGCCTCCACCACGACTACCACCATCTCTGCTACCACCACCACCACCAGTGCCACCTCCACCACCACTACCACTATACTCATCACCTCCAAGATCGCCACCACTACCTTATCTTTGTGTACCTGTCTCTCTCACACCTCTCCTTCTCAATTTCACAATTTCTCTCTACATGTATTTTCTCTTTTTCTCTTTCTAATGCACTTAATCAAATAGCACTATATCTCGTGTAAGTGATTCTCTCTCTCTAGCACATAACATGGGGATATTCATGCAATCACCCCAAAATGGTACACCATGGCCCACCTCTCTCTCTCTCTCTCTTAGATTGCTCCATGTCTTTACTCTCTCTTAGTTTCTCTCTGTACATGCAATTTCTCCCTCTCACTCTACATTCTCTATCACTCATACCTATACACACATATATGCATATAAATCTCACTCTTCGTGTTTGTCTCCCTCTCTCTCTCACGTTCTCTCTCTCATGCATACGATTAGAGCACATTGTATAATAATGACTCATATCAAATTATGTCATGTGCTATAATAAATACTTCTCCTAAATCATATATATATATATATATATATATATGTATATCATAATGCGAAAGATTGTGTGGCCAATCTCTGTCTTTAGAACTTTAATTGCAATGGATTGATAGCTCCCTCCCCTCCCCGCTCTCTCCCTCCCCCCCTCCACCCAATGAATTTGATACAAGAAAATTCATAGAAGCAATCCAAACGTATACTTATATTGTGTTAACTCTAGGAATAGTACTTTTTCTCGACAAATTAAGAGAGACAAGGTCACCGAAGGCTTGTAAAATTTTTGACATAAGCTATCCAACTGACTTGTATAATAGTACTTTCTTGACAAAATAAAATGTAGTTGTGCTAAGAGAGGTAGTGTTGGTGTTGCATTGCTGGTCACAGTGTAGGTGGTGTTGGAAAAGTTCTTGTGCTTCTAGATACAATGTGTAAGTTTTCTTAAGTGAGTGTGGGTTGGTGTATAAACATGTTGGCACATGCATCCATTCCAAACACTTGGAGGTACACATAGTGTAGGTGCTTGCATGACAAATACACTTTTCCTTTTCCGACACGGTCCATGAAATCTTGGTAATTACATGTTGGATTCTTTGCAATGTGCGCATCATAACACTCCTGCAAGCCACTTGAGTTAGCTATCTCTAGTTTGAAAAGCTCGAGCTTCAAGGCCTTCACCAATGTGGCCCTTCACAATTGCATTTAGAGCCAAATCCTTTTGCCTACTGCATGTATAACTCCTCTTTGATATATACATGAGCCCTCTTTAGCATCCACATCTTGTGCCACCCTTTGTAAAACAAACCCTCCACTCTCCAACATCTGGATTTCTTCTGCTGCTGTCAAATTTGTGCCTTGTGCCTCTAGCCATACTTGTGGAACGATGGTTATTATGTTATAAATGGCAAAACAAATGTTTCGTGTATGATCCACACTATCCTTACAAAACCACATGAGCTAGTGCTGCATTCCATGTTGATCGCTAGCTTCTCCCCTTGAGCTATACCACTCCATAATGCCCCAGAACGAAGATGCATGCATCCCATACATTGTTATTTTTATTGGTTTTTTGCATTTTCCCTCTCTAGCTCCTAACCATCCTTGACATTGCCTTGGGGGGGACCGGGGAGGGGGGCGGGGGGGTCCCTCATGAATATATGTATATATAATGTAAGTTCAAAATAAGGGGTTTTTAAAATACCATTTTTATACATGTTTTACATACTAGAAGGCTGTCATATAAAGCGGTTACTTACAGATTGAATAGAAAAGGGTTGTGTTTTATTCAAGAAAATTTCAGAGATTAGGATATTTATAAATAGGCCATGAATGCACGTTATATAGAGAATATATATATAGTGAACCCTCCGAGGACATTGCACATTGTGAGACAATCCTTCTTATAGCCCGAATGCTATCACGAAGGACTATCTCCACTACCATTTCCATTGAAGAATTTAGTGATACTACCCTTGATTGATCGAAAGGAAAAGGATACTCAAAGTTTAGTTTTCTTGTGCCCTTTCTTCTAGGTATGTTTTTCGTCACATACTCAAGATTGTGAGAAGTGTTGGCTTCTTCTAATCCCACTTTCCCATCAACCTTACGTTTTCTAGTTGCACTCACATTGTCCCTCGAATATCAAGACATTGATGCAATTTAGTTCCTCCTACCACCTCCTCCACAATCCTTGATGTTACTCAATGTGTGGGACTGACTCTTTGTTGATGTGAACTCAAAAGCTTCTCTACACTAGGTCCTACACCATGGAACTTTCCACTAATGAATGCATGTCATTTTGTGCTCTGTAGTAGAGCATTGGCCAAATCACTGACACATGCATCATACAAGTTGATAGATCCCTTAAATCGCTCCCCTATCAACCAACTTACATGCATTCGCTCTGTTAAGTTCGTAGTTTGCATATGAGCAATGCCCT
Organism: Lygodium microphyllum; assembly: GCF_053477565.2. NCBI lineage: Eukaryota > Viridiplantae > Streptophyta > Polypodiopsida > Schizaeales > Lygodiaceae > Lygodium > Lygodium microphyllum. Next base: position 117,054,401 of record NC_141161.1, on the reverse strand, counting down.
CTACCACTTGGACAAAAATATAGCACAAGAGGATATGAAGCATGAGAAAACAAATGCACCACTTATCACATCCTACTATTACCAATTAGTCTTACTCTAGCAAAATGTCACCTCCAACGTGGATATCTGATATGCCACCAACTAAGCCATCAATTTATTGCTAGTATATTGCAATCCGCAACTTTACCTGAGGCCCACCAAGCTTGAATGAGTCAATATTGCATCATTACATCATCTTCCATGGCTGCACACCTCCACATACAAGCTCATTTAGAAGATCAACACAAAAAGGCATTTGCCATAGTATGGGGAGTATTCATGTATATGCTCATGTGTTCTGAACTGACAAATGGACAATGAATCTCTAGTACTTAATGTGTATGACCTTTAAAGACATGCTACCCCAATATGTCAAGGAATTCATGGATTTTTTGTATGCTATATTTGTATAAATTGAACTTCTAGACAAGGTAAGCTCAAGTCTCTGAACAATGCAATAGTATCAACTCTCCTTAACTCCTCTTATATGTGAGATCTAGGTAGAACATGAAATCATCCTAGGCCATGTAGTATCAAAAGTATTATTTCCATGGATACAACTAAGATTTAGGTAACCTTGGAGGTGCACCACCCATCCAAGGATGTTTAATGTTTCATGTGTGAAACTAGTTAACCACTATACTTTGATCATGAGATCTTGATACAAGCTACTAAGAATGGAATATAGAGAAGCGTTTGAGCTAGAAATGTATTTAGAAGGATAAGACTATATACAAAGCCTTGTAAAGGCCTTGACCATTTCATCCATCTTACGAGCCTCAAACTAGAAGGTAATGTTCTTTGTGTATAGCAACTTGTCTAAGATTGCTATTGGAGTAGTGTTATACCATCTCGGTGGACACAACATGGACTCTTCTATCAATTTGGAGAGTAGAAAACTCATAGAAGCAAAACTAAAATATTCAACAATAGAGAGGATAGGGTTAGGCATGGTGTTGGTAGTAAAAAAAAATTGTTATTATTTTCTTGTCACCTCCTTCATCTTCTTCACAAACCATCAACCATTACTACATTTAATTAACAAACCATGCATTCAAGAATCATTCACTCATGAATAAAATCTACTATAGGAGGAATTTCATGTAGCTAGAAGCCTTGAGGAACCTTCAACTTTAACTATTGTTGTTACTTATCTCTATGTGCTAGCCTATGAAGCATTTGACATGGACCCTCTTCCTAAGTTACATGCTATGAGACTGGTGGCTATCCAAAAACAAAACACAAGTGGCTTGTGCATAAAATAATTTAGTGTCTTTGTCTATATGAAAATAAAATTTTCCTTCCAGTTTTGGATACATATGAACTCCATAAAAAACAACACACAACGTCCCTACAATGCAAGCTAGGAAGAATTGCACTTCTTTCTAAAGGAGAAGACCAAATATTGTAACCCGTTTTTGAAGCAATAGGAAATCTACTGTCATTAATTTCCTTCCACTACTTGAAAATCATTGTGAGGATATTTTCTCAATCATCTAGAAGTTAGAATCTCAAATTTCCTAGGTATAGGTAATGGCATCACAAACACTACTTTTCTTAATGCCTTAAAATGGCACGCTATAAGAAAAACACATATGTCAAAGGCATAAAACATGTGTTTTATTCACGATACCATGTAGTATCCCTTATTTGCCAAAGAAGTAAAGGCAAGACAATCTCACTATACAGAAGGATGGATACATACTCCTTATTTAAATTTCTGATAGTGTGTTGCATAATGAGCATTCCTAGTTAGAGGCCATGTAGTATACCTTATTTCCCAAAGAAGTCAAGACAAGACAATCCAATTACTCAAAGGGATTGAGAAATATTCCTTGTAAGACTATTTCTTGGCACCAATGACTAGCTTAGGAATAAGGCTTGAACACGGTGAGCTTTGTACAAGTGAGCGTGTGTGTGCAGTCTTGGCGAAGAACATATTTAGAGAGAACATAGTTGAGAAGCAAGAACAACTAGAAAACCAATCCCTACTGCTTAACAATCGCAAGTGAAGATCGGAGGGTTGCAAGATTAATGTTACCCTCTGCTTACACAATCAATGCTTGCATTAGCTATAACCAGATGTTGGGATCAGGGTGTACGTGTCGCCCTTTGCTCTGTGCAGAATGGTGCGATCCAGTCGAGCTATGGCAAGACTTTACGGCCAAGCGAAGCCAAGGGAAAGGGACTAGCTGAACTAGATGGCGGTAGCTGGGTCTCAGGGATCGGGGATGACGGCGTCGTCCATGGTGAGGATGATAATCCATGGCCAGTACATTTGCCCGCCAGCGAGTGGCCATCGAGGCATGCGTGTTTGAGATCGTGGATGGAGAATCCCATGAACAACAATATCCCCACAGCCGCCAACACCGCCAGCACCACCCAACATACGCACCTGCACATGATGTTACTGATAACGATGAGTATGACGACCTCGACGCTGCTGATGATCAGGAATATCCTAATTCTCGAGTGACTCCTCCCAGACTGAATCTTGTAAGCCCGAGGTAAGCTGGTGATTTGCTACTACTGGTCTTCCTTCCTCTCCGATCAAAGGCAGTCTGTGGAATGATCAGCCGGTAATCCGGCGCTTTAAATAGGATCACCGAACGTGAAATGCCCTGTCGCTTTTCGCGGTTTTCGTCAAAGCTTTTCGTCAAAGCTTTTCGCGGTCGGTCGCATCAAAAGCCACCAAAAGCAAAGATGCTGCGAAGGGTCGGGAATTTTAGTAATCGAGTGCGCCACCGGAGACCGGTCACCGAACCTCCGACATAGGGTTTTGAATGAACACACACACATCTTCAATGTTATGGCTAGCGTCATCACATCGCATGGGCCCTCACTAATGTCACAATATCCACGAGAGTTACTAGCTCAATAGTTTATTTGCTAGCACAATAGCTTTTTCTTGAGTTGGCCCAAATCCGTGCTCACAAATTTTTTTTCCCCATCCGATGGTAAAAAGGAACTAGCCAGTTTTATAGCTAAAATGCCAAAAAAATAGCCAGTTTTCATCAAGAGGAGCTTCAATTTCAACCGGTTTTTTGAGAATCTTGCCTAGAATAAAGATACTAAAGGAAGGTTTTTTGTGGAACACTAGCCCAAACATAGAGGGCCTTGATAGCTATATACAACCCTACAAGGGTTGTGTTATTAAAGACTAGCATTGTTCTGCACTGTCCCTCGACTTTAAGTACATCTCATATATCACCTAAGCCACCCCTCTTGTCCCCCTCCCCCCTAGTGGACGCCCCTTAGTGCCCCCCCTCCCCAAATGAAAAAAGGTCCTCATTCAATGATCCCCTTGATACACAAGCTATTTACATATATGATTGACTGCCTACTTAATCTTGTTAAGGGGTCATCTTGCAATTCTAAGACTCTCTCTCTTTCACTTCTGTAAGAATGCCTCAACTATCCATTGTAGCTGAATACTCTAGTCATTAATGTCAAAATGAATACTAGAATGCGCCAAGAAAAGTGAAAGAAAGTCAAAACAAACTCAAAGCACAAGTGCAGGAAATTATTTTGAAAGATGTATCAACTTTTGGATTATTTTAGGGCACTTGTGGCTTTATCTAGGAATATCACATTTACAATGCTATTGTTTTGTGAGAGCCAAGCTCAGTCCCATGCAAATTTTGTTGTTTTCTACGATGCACTTGTCAACTTGCAAAGGATAAGAGGGTAACAATAGTGTGTTCTATTCATTTTTAGCATACACAAGATCTAACAAACTTAGGGTGAAGCATGCATTAAGTAGAAGATTGCTCATTTGCCCATAAAGAGGGTTGGATCCTCAAAAGTGGCAGTAACCCTAATTTACAAGAAAACCCTAACCCTATATATTATCTATTTCTCTTATACTAGATTTCTTAAGAGTGAAGAAGAGAGATAGAGTGAGAGTGCATGCAAGAGTGAGGGACTTGTGAGGTGAAGCTCTTTACCATTTCTTGTTCTCTCTCTCCATCCTATCATGGTAAAAGGTAAGGTATGTGAGGATCAAGTTGAGAGAGAGTAAGGGACGTGAGATGAAATTTTATCTTTATTCTTATTCTCCTCTATCCTCTTCTGTCTACAACCACATACACAATGTAGATGTAAAGGAGTGTTACACTTGGCCTCGCACCCTATATACATCCTAAAGGGCACATCTGTAGGGTTTGTTGATAGCTATGCAAGTCCTAAGTTGGGTCACAGGCTTCACTCCAATTAGAAGGTATGGTCACTCTAGACCTAATTGAGTTGTAGTTTGACTTAGTGCGTGTGATGAATAAAGAAGACAAGAAGAGAGTATATTTCTCTCTCTAAGTTTATGGCCCCTATGTTTATCTCTCTCTCTCTACCTTAACATGGTATGAGAGAATATATAAGCACAGATCCAACATTAGAGAAGAAACCTCTCTCTCAATCAAGGTTGTGTTGAATAAGACCAATGGTCCTGTTTGGATGAGGTACATGTAGATCCAAGCTTCGAGGTACAGAGTAAGAAAAGTGATATAGGATTTGATATGAAGCTAAATGCAACCAGGACAATCAGTAGTAGAGTGTAGTTAACAAGAAAATAGCCCCAAATCTTGTGCACACGGATGGTTTCCTTGAAAAGTAATTCTGGCTTGGCAAAGGTGCTGTGATCAACCAACTCTCCACCCAAGGATGTCTTTGAGAGAGCTTGTCGATTTGTTTCAGATATGCAAATCTTAGAGTTCTAGGTGTTGCCATAATTCAAGTTGAGGCTCAAAAGTAGAAACTGAGCTGAAAGAGAAAAAGTTAAGATAATGCTTTGAATGCAACAAAAGCTGTTGTTGTAGAAGGCATTGTTATTTGTGGTGGATGTATGCTTCTCCATCCACCTTGCTGCCAAGGTGGATGTTATTAAATGAAGCCTTGAACCTTACCAAATAGCAATGAAAAAGGATCAACACAAAGGCAAAATAGTTTACTCAGTGGGTTGAAGATGTGAAAGTGAACTCTAAGAAGGCAGATCTTACTGGTTTAATTTTCATGTGCATCAAGTGTATGAAGGAAGATTACTTCAAGCATAGGGTCTTTGGACTTTCAGATTCTATGAAAGGTGTCATCAAGTAGGTAAAGAAAGGGAAAAAGCTATTCTTGTTTGACATTGAAGAGAGGACTTTGCACGAGGTGTAAGGGAATTAGTTTACCTGCTCTGCTTGGTGCTACTATAATTGCACTGTAAATACAAGCTAAAGGAGAGCATGTACATAGGATTGTAGCATGTGCTTCACAAGAGGGTTATTGGACAAGATCAAGGAAGATGCCGTAGAGAGGTCATCAGTTGGGCTTGTTGATCCTTTGAGGCATATTGCTAAAACCTTGATGATGCACTTTTTTGGACAAAATTGCTCTTATATGTGCAACACAGAATGGCCAGAACCAACATATATTGTTTGCACAATAGAAGGATGTTATTGACTCCAGTGTATGTTTAAGAAATCAAGCTTTTGTGAGATTTGGATAAGTAAAAGTTTTCTATTTCAAAATCCAAATCACCAGGTCGGCATGCCTACAACTGAAACTGATATTGCAATTGGGCTTGGTTAGTTTAGACTACCCAATGATTAAATGACCTTATTTGGCCTACCGATGAATTTCCTACTTACTAAATGCATGCTAAATTTGATGCAAAATAGAGTAGAAATCAATTGGTTTTTGTTGGAGATATCTGAGCTATAAATTGGACAAGTACAAGTAGTTAGATATATGTAATATGTCTCATAGACATACTTGAGAATAAAGCACATGGATTGGCTAGGAATGCAATTGTTTATGTAGATTTTATACTACAGAAAATTTTATGCTATTGTTTATCAATAATATGGCAACATACTTACCTATTCTTTATGTAGAAATGAAACCTACTTGGTAAGAAACTTTACACGGTTGTTATGACATATGTCTCAAGATGTTTGCAATGTCTTTGGACTAAGAAATCACTAGTTCTTGCAGTCAATTTACTATTATAAACTTTTTGGATTGAAACTATCTTGTATATATAGTGGTCAGTAGTAGCAAGAGACATTGGTATGTGCAAGGTGTATTTGGTTTGCAAGGAGCTAGGCATTGTCTATGTTAAATACATAGACTTGTAGAGATGGAAAATGTTGATAGGATTGATAACATCACTCAAATAGTGGGTGTGAAGTTGGATAACAACAATTATGCTATCTAGAAATTCCACATGGAGAAATTTCTCATTGGGAAAGGCTATTGAGATCTTGTGATAGGTGATGCAGTTGAGCCTAAGCTTCCAGATAGAAATTCAACTCCTAAATAGTAGAATGCACACCATGCTTGGCTTAAATGTGCTCATAGAGTCTTGCACTCACTCTCATGTTGCATTACACATGCAATGTTCATGTAGATAATGAACTGTAAATCTCCTAAAGATTCTTGGGAAATCTTGATGAGATATTATGGTACTACCACTAGTGCCCAATTGATCACAATGGATAGGAAAGGACTATCCATCACCAAACTATGTGAGTGAGATAAAGACTATTGCAGATCAACTAGCATCCATTAGGACTGAGGCCGATGATGAGAATTTGGTGGATGTGTCTCAAAATGGTCTAGGACCCGAATACAAGTCTTTTGATATGTCAATTTAAGAAAAGACTCAAATTCATGAATTTAATGAATTGGGGTATCCTTGCTTATCCATGAAGAAGTGAAATTGGGTTTGACTACGAGCTCAAGTAGCTCTAAGAATAGAGGTGCTAGAGGCTAGAGACATGGTAGGATGTTCACATTGGATGCAAACATCCTTGAGTTGAATGCTCCTATTTTTTCTCATGATAGGGCAAGTATCCAAGACATTGATATATGGCATAAATGGATTACATATATAAATATTCAAAAGTTAAAAACTATGCAGCATAAGGACCTTCTTAAGGGGCTACCAAGGTTTAAGTACATTGATTTGGGACATGTATGCTCAGCATGTTAGTTTGGAAAATGAGCCTAGTTTTCATTTGCGAAGAGCACAGAATAGCAACAAGCCATTACAGGTTGTGCACTCAGATATCTAGGGACCCACTCATAATGTATCACCTTTGTGGATGAATATAGCAAGTGCACATGGGTATACATCCTAAAGCATAAGGATAATGTTTTCATTTGCGAAGAGCACAGAATAGCAACAAGCCATTACAGGTTGTGCACTTAGATATCTAGGGACCCACTCATAATATATCACCTTTGTGGATGAATATAGCAAGTACACATGGGTATACATCCTAAAGCATAAGGATAATGTTTTTGTCAACTTTATGGATTTTAAAGCTCAAGCAGAAAAATATCTTAACTATTATATCTCATGCTTACCGTCTGATGTTGGTGGAGAGTACATGTCAAAGGGGTTTGATAGATACTTAGCAAAGCATGGGATCATGAGTTAGTTGACTTGTATCCAAAGGGGATTCACTAGTAGTAACAAGGATACATCACTTGCGTGCAAGAAATATATGAAAATACCCCTTATCTACCCCCTATTTATGGGACCTTGCCTTATAAAATGTACCTTCCTTCCCTTAAATAACCCCCTCCCTTACACTCATGTGGTACCATACGATAAACCCTAGTGGACCCCCCGGGCTATACTCCTCAATAGAATGGAGTAGAAAAAAGAAAGAATAGGGTGATTATGGAGGTAGCTATGGCCATGTTGAATGAGAAGGACATGCCTTTGTATTATTGGGCTGAACCATTTTTTATGATTGTCTATGTCATGAATCAAACACCTACAACAGGAATACATGAAAAGATACCTTTTGAGCAGCTGTATGGCTACAAGCTTGGCATTTGACATTTGAAAATATTTGGTAGTATCTCCTATGTTCATGTTCCAAATGATAAACCAAAGATACTTGAACCTAAAGTTGTCAAGTGTGTTTTCATTGGGTACTCAAAGGAAAGTAAGTCATATAAGTGCTATGTTATGAATATACAAGAGATATTGCTTAGTCATGATGTAGCATTTGATGAGTTAGCAACTTGGTATGGTGCTAAGCAGGTTATAGTACATGATGATCCTTCATAGGTCACACATGTTGAAAATGAATAGCAAGACATTATTTCTTCTAGTGGACCTACTCAAGTTACATCTAGCAATGTAAGTCCTTGGATAGGAAGGCTATGGAGCCATGGGTCTCCATCCATTGACATGATATGTCACCAAGGGGAGAGATAAAGGAAAAGAGAAGGTTTTTGATAATGTTATAGGTTCATTAACTTCAGGATCTGACTCTAGTGAGAGTCTAGATAGTGAGTTTGGCATACCTGCACTGGTTGCACCTAGAGTTAAGCAGAGATCGTTCACCTCATGAGAGAGTAGAATCTAGTTCACCTCAATTACGGAGATCGTACAGAGAAAGGAAGCATGTGGATAGGGCTACCTACATTGGATACTCAGTGAGACATTATGCATACATGATAGAAGTGCAAAAATACAAAGAGTCTACATCTTTTGCATAAGATGTTAAGGATGAGAACTGGTGCAAGGGTATGGATGATGAATATGAGGCTTGCCAAAAAATGAAACTTGAGATTTGGCTAAGTTGCCTAAGGAAAATATGCCTATTGGATGATGCAATTGGATCTATAAGGTAAGAGAGGTACAAAGCCTAAGGAAACTTTAGTCGTATGAACCGTTATTACATTGGTTGCATCTAAAGGCTAGAATCTTTATTAGAAGGATGTTAAAAATGCATTTCTAAATGGTGACTTGGTAGAAGAGGTTTATATGGATCAACCAAAGGGCTATGTGCATCCTGATTATCCATGATATGTATGAAAATTGAAGAAAGTATTGTATGGTGGCTTAAAGCAAGCCCCATGGGAATGGAATGCAAGGATCAGTTTCTACTTGCAGACACTTGGATCTTAGATGGGAAAAGCTTATCAAAATTTATTTACTAGGAAAATAGAGATAGGATATGTGATTTTGGTAATCTATGTAGATGATTTGGTGATCACAAGTGATGACATACATGGCATTGATGACATAAAAGCCATGTTGCAGAAAGAATTTTAGATTATAGACTTGGGAGAGCTAAAAGTTTTCTTACGGATTGAAGTTATGAGTATATCTCATGGGATCTAGATGCTACACAAATAGTATGCACAGATTATGTTGGAGAAGTATGGCATGCTAGAACGGAAGCCCCTGGACACGCCACTAGAGCATAATGAAAAGGTGGCATTGATATGGGAAATGTAATAGAGAACATGACTATCTCTCGAGGGTTCCACTGGGGTTTACCACACGGTACCACGTGAGTGTAAGGGAGGGGGGTTATTTAAGGAAAGGAAGGTACATTTTATAATGTAAAGTCCATAAATAGGGGGTAGATAAGGGTTATTTTCATATATTTCTTGCACGTAGGTGACATCTCCTTATTAGCACTAGTGAATCCCCCGTGGACTATCTATAGACAGATGGTTGGCAATCTGATCTATCTTACTATCACTAGATCATAATTGAGTTATGCAGTTGGGTTAATCAGCCAGTTTATACAACAACCAAGGAAACCTCACCTAAATGCTGTGAGAAGGATCTTGAGGTATGTGAATTTCCTTATGGGTTGTTCTATGAGCATGGTAAGCATGTTGAGCTTATAGGTTATAGTGATGTAGATTGCATTAGGTATGTGTATGAAAAAATATCAACTAGTGAATATGCATTTGATCTTGGAAGTAGCATGGTCAGTTGGAGTAGTAAGAAACAACCTATTATGGCTCTCTCAAGTAAAGAAGCATAATACACAAGGATGCAACATTATTTGCATGTGAGCTGCTCACTTGGCTAGTCACGTTCATGGATGAGTTGGGGACTTATGTAGATAAACTAGTCAAGATGTATTATGATAACATGAGCACTGTGCCCATGGCAAGCAATCTAGTTTATCATGCTAGGTCAAAGCATATAGAGGTACATTACCATTTCATCAAGGTAATGGTGTTTGGAGGTAGGATAGACCTCATTCATGTGAAGAGTGAAGGCCAAGTGGTAGACGTCTTTAATAAATCACTTTGTAGATATAATTTCACTCATTTTGAATCTCTGTTTGGGATACAAGAAGTGGCTTGAGCTTGAGGAGGAGTGTTCAACTATGCAAGCTCTAAGTTTGCTAACTCCAATGTTAGAAGAAGGTATTGTCTCTCTAGACCTAGTTGAGTTGTATTTTGACTTAGTGTGTGTGATAGATAAAGAAGACAAGAAGAGAGTATACTACTCTCTCTGAGCTTATGGCCCCCATGTTTGTCTCTCCCTCTCTCTCTATCTTAACAAAGCTGTAATCCTTCCAATTTAGGGTAGATTTTCCTTATGTTAGTTTTAAAATTCTCCTCCTAGGCATTCAGAAGCCACAAAAGATAGCCCTAGAAACTCCACAAAGCCTTACTTAGGCTTTCACAAGTATTCCAAGATCCATATACATCGATCCTTGAGTCTAAACTTAGGTTTCAATACTAAAAATTTATTTTAGGTCCACGTTTATTTTTGAAACTTAGATTTCATCTCAATTTTTCTTGACCCACCTTACAAACCCTTTTCCCTAGAACTAACCCGAGATCTCTACACATATCCCTTATATGATAGGCTCTCACTTGCCCATACAGTTAGCATTCATATTCATTCAGGGCTGTATCTAGAATGCTAGACAGGTAGTGTGAGAGTGCACAATGGAAAGGAAAGGGAAAGAAAACATGGAGAGATGAAGGAGTCCAAATGAGCAAAAGAGAGAAGAAAATATTTGGTTGCAATGATTGAAAACTACATGGTTGCAATGGTCAACCCCAATATGTAGCACTCAGTGTCTTTGTGGACACCAAACAATATTAGGGGATGAAAGAGAATGATGAGTGTAAGCTAAATGATCACAATTATTTGATCAATGAATGAGAATGCAGGCCACCTATAAATAGGAGAACTTGAGCACAACTAGTAATGAAGTGGCTAGGCCCATAAAGTGGATGTCCAAGATAGTATATGGTGCTAAAAAATGAATGTACTAATGTATCCTCCATCTAAAGTAACTAAAGAATATAAAATGAAAAAGAAAGACAATGTCAAAGCTCCTCATCCACGTTTGACTAAGATTGAGACTTTTAGGTAGAAATTTATGGGAGAAGACACACATATCTACTAATACCGCCTCCCAAATCTTGTTCTTGGCTAAAGTCCAAAGGAGATATAGGTCCAATGTAGAGGCAAGCTCAAGCTCAACCATCGAGACCCACAAACCTCTTATTGTTCAAGCATTTCAAGTGAGCACTAATGGCTAGCTCTCACATAGCCGATGCACTATCCCTCTCTACGAGTGTAGTGAGATTACCTTGATGCCCGATTGAGTTGCTTCATCTCTTAAGCACTCTGATAGCTCCACGATTCATGATGCACGCTCAAGTACCCTCACGCCTCTTCCTCCAAGCTCAATCCTCCATAGCCATGCGCGAGATAGGAGAAAAGAAGAGAAGAAGAAGGAGAGAGGAGATGGTGGAGGGCTTCACCTCCAAGATCCCTCACCCTCACTCACTCACACTCCCTTCCTCAAGCACTCACAAGCAAGCAAGAGAAGAGAAGGAGAGAAGAAAAAGAGTCCACTTTGTCACACACCAAAGAATGAGCTCTCATTCACTTTTTGAACTTTATATGCATGCCCTAAAATCCCATGGGCATCCATCCCCTTTTTACATGGCTGTAGGAGGGAGCTTGGCGCTCTTTTATAGAGGTTTTGGCTGCGCCTTTATATTTAAAGGTGCACCTTCTTACTCTTGGCTTCTTGCAGCTTCCATGGTTGCATCTTGGACTCTTGGTGGTTGTTCCCATGCTTTTAGATTCTTTCGAAGTCCACTCTCTTGTAGGGTGCCTTTTCCTTTTTTTCGCCTTGTGCTTTTCCTTTTGATGCCTTGTTTTTTCCTTCGTAGTAAACATTACCCCCCTCCTAGTTGCATGCCAGTCCCATGGCACTGCTGTATGGTGAGTCGGACAGTGTTGTTGGTGTAGCTAGGTGGCTTTTTGAGTTTGTATACGAGCCCTGGTAAAGGTGTGTTGGAGGGATTTATGCCTTTGAAAGGCTTTCTAAGTTTGTATATGACCCCTGGTTGAAAGTGTGTTGGAGGGATTTATGCCTTTGAAAGGATTTTTGAGTTTGTATACCAGCCTTGGTTGAGGTGTGCTGGAGGGATTTATGCCTTTGAAAGGCTTTTTGAGTTTATATACGAGCCCTAGTTGAGGGTGTGTTGGAGGGATTTATGCCTTTGAAATTGAATATTGTGTTGGACAAATCCCTATGTGCGGATCCACCTTTGAAATTGAAAATAAAGTGGGATGGATCCATTGTTTGGCCCGCCGTGGGTTCTGTCTCCTGCATTGTTCCAAATTAACTTCTTCATTCACTTTTTGACAGGGGTTGCCTCGATCTGTCTCTACATTAGTTTGCCTTCATGGGAATGTTGTCGCATAAAATGGCCCTCTTGTAGGTGCTTGCTAGTCCCAAGACATTGTGGTTTTGATCTAATGAGGGTTTGATGAGAAAGGGATGACGTCTGAGTTGTTGATGATGGGGCTGTAGAGGAATTGAGCTTGGGAAGAAAAAAATCACCCAGTTAAGGTGGTGGGGGTCGGGGGCGTATTGCATGGATGATGGGACCACCGAAGTGAGTGGTTGATTCCTTTGTTTTTACATCAAAAGAAAAATATGTGCACTACCTAGGGGTGTCTTTGCCTTACTATGGCGTTCCAGTAGCACGTGCTTGTGGAATTGGGAGATGGGTCTAAAAGCCCTCGGTGGTGTCCAACACTTAGGGACCCAGTTTGTGCACAAGGGAGGTGCGGTGCATGGAGCTTAGGGTGATAGGTTTAACCATAGGCAAGAATTACCTTCCTAGGTATGTCATGCCCTTGATGTACCCTAAGCATGTGTCATGGGGAATCCAAAGGATAAGGGGTTAGACATGGAGCCACGGCCATTGGACGCACCTAACTTGAGAACCCCTAGGTTTAGACTGTGATGGACGTGCAGCTTGTGGTTTTTGCATGCTGTCTCTTCCCATTTCTTTTTAATTTTTCATTTTCCTTTTTTTTTGAAAATAAATAGAGCCTTGACATTGGTGGGGTAATACAAAATAGAGGATCTATTCTTCCGGTTCTTGAGCATGGGATGGGGAGGTAGGGGGCTTTAATGATTTACTAAAGAAGTGCCTACTTAGCATGTACCCTTTTTGGTGCGCAGATCGGACACAGATAGCTCACGTAGTGAATCCCGGAAGGTCCCCAAGAACAAAGTACTCTACCTTTTTGCACAAAAACCCATGTAAAAGCATGCACGACAAGAGGCAAGAGACAAATTGGGTTCAATCTCCCCCATGCCTTGTGTGAGCGCTTCACAAAGCATGTATTTTATGTATATTTCCCATCTTCATGCTCAATAATAGCCCAATTACAAAAATATGACAAGCTTTTTAGCTTTTGAGTTTGCTTTCTACAAAAATAGGAAAATAAAGCTAATGGACGGTGCCCATAGTGTCTGGCACGCCCAATCTCAATGTCCAAATAGAAATAACATATCCGGGCGCATAAGCGCATACAAAATAATAATAAATAATCGATGTCTCAATAGACATAAAAAAATATAGGTGTGGGGCCTATCAAAATCTAGTCCAAGAGTCGAAAACCCGCTAGACTCCAATGCTTTCCTCCGCCACTGCTGCTATCTCTACACATCAACTGAAGCATTCACAATCGTTAGTAAAATAATACAATTAAACCGGCAAAAGTGAATACCTAGCAGTCTTCAGCTACATAAATAAATCAACTGGTTAGAAATAAATCCTAACCTTAATTTATTACGAGTGCGCACTCTAAACTCATAAACGTTTATTAATTTAATATCTATTTTGTGGAATCACCCGCTATGGAATCACCCATGTACACACTAAATTAATGAAACGCCCGAAAAGGACAGGCGTCCCCATCAACTTCTCGCACAAAGAATCCTCTTTGTGTATGAGCCCCGGTCATCTAAGTTTACGGAATCCACCGTAAAACCTCACGGAATCCACCGTGGAATATGCCTCCTGGCATCATACCCCCGGGGTGGGATAGCAATTGACCTCAATTGCTATTAGCTCAATGTGGAGCTAACAGAGTGGGGAAAGCATTTAAGTCTCTAGCGTGCATCCATTGTGCTTCCTCTACAGGATGGTTCTTGAATTTTACTAAATATCTAGAATACCTTCGGCCAGTTCTAGTGGTCATGTAGTCAGTGTCTATGATGGCTTCGGGTTCAAGTATTTCAGTCTCTTCTTCTAGTAAAGGTGGGTTTTCATAAACAGGGTGGATAGGTAATTGGCCTCTAAATGGTCTCAATAAACTAATATGAAATGTATTATGAATTTTCCAATGAGATGGCAGTTCTAACTTGAAAGCATTGTCATTAATCTTATGAATGATTCTAAATGGTCCGTAGAATCTAGGAGCTAATTTGACAACTGGATGTCTATCTACACTTTGCAGTCTACGCTTTTCTATTCTAAGCCAAACATAATCATCAACTTTGAAATTCATAGCTTGTCTTTTCTTGTTGGCTTGTTTGGTATATGATTGTTGGGCTTTAGCAATCATATCCTTAACCTCATCAAAAATAGTATTATGCATAACAGCAATATCATCAGCACTCTGAATTCTATTAGACAAAGATGCAACAGGTGTAGATAATCTATATCCATAAATAACTTCAAAAGGTGCTTTCTTTGTAGATGTGTGTGGTGTATTGTTATATGCAAACTGTAATAAATGTAAATGAGTATCCCAAGTCTGAGGTATAGAGATAGTGTATGCACGTAAAAGATCTAAAATGGTGCTATTTGTGGCTTCTGTTTGTCCATTTGTTTCTGGATGAAATGCATATGAAAAATCAATCTTTGTGCCTAGATTTGCAAACAGTGTAATCCAAAAATTATTACAAAATCTAGAATCTCGATCTGAAATAATCACTTTTGGCAATCCATGGTTAGTAAAAACAGTTTTCAAAAATAACTGTGCTGCTTGTGATGCTGTTAAAGTTTTCTTACATGCAATGAAATAGGCTTGCTTACTAAATCTATCTACAATTGTCCAAATCATGTCATGATTAGATTTAGTATTTGGTAAACCAGTAATGAAATCCATAGATATATGTTCCCAAGGTTTAGATGGAATAGACAAAGGCATTAATAATCCATACTGTTTACCATGATGTCTCTTTATTCTTTGACAAATCAAACATTCAGAAACGAAATTAGATACATCTGCATCCATATGCGGCCAATAAAAATCTTCAGTTAACATGCATAATGTAGAAATGATACCTCTATGACCTTGATATGGGGGACAATGAATTTCATTCAAAACAAAAGATCGGAATGGAATAGTAACACACAGTCTCTTTTCAAAGAACATAAGTCCATCATTATATGACAATGAATCAACAGGAATGAAATTATTTTGAACTAATTTTTGCCAATCAGAATGAAAAGTAATATCCTGGTGATATGTATCTTTCATAGCAATCAAAGAATCAAAAGATATGATAGAAATGTTATGAATTGCAGGTCTTCTACTCAATGCATCGGCAACTACATTTTCTTTTCCAGGTTGGTATTGAATGATAGGATGGAAACTTTGAATGAATGAAGCCCATTTGATATGACGGTCAGAAATTTGGGGTTGGCTAAGTAGATGTCTAATGCTTTGCTGGTCGGTCTTTATCATGAATTCTGAACCCATTAAATAATGCTTCCATTGTTTTAATGATTGTACAACTGCTAAGAGTTCCTTGTCATAAGTGGAATATTTAAGCTCAAAGGGTTTCAGCTTAGAACTAGAATATGCTATTGGATGGTTGTCTTGCATTAATACGGCTCCTATTCCTGATCCGCTAGCATCGGTCACAACTAGAAAGAATGGTCTATTAAAGTCAGGCAATTGTAGAACAGGGGCATTGGTTAATGCACGTTTGATTAAGTCAAAAGATTTCTGATGATTTTCAGTCCATTGATAAACAATTCCTTTCTTAAGAAGTTTTGTTAATGGTAAAGTAAGTAATGAGAAGTTACGTACAAACTTCCTATAAAAACTAGCAAGACCAAGGAATGAGCGTAGTTCATGTACATTTTTAGGAACAGGCCAATGCAATATTGCATCAATTTTCTTAGGATCAACTTTAATTCCTTCTTTTGATACAATATGACCTATATATTCTATTTCTGTCTTAAAGAATTCACTCTTTTCAGGATTTGCAAACAATTGATTTTCTTTCAGTAATTGAAAAACTAATGATAAATGCTCATAATGCTCTTTTTCACTTTGACTGAACACCAAAATATCATCAAAGAAAACAATCACACAATACTGATATTTTAGAAAAATACGGTTCATCATTCTACTGAAAGTAGCAGGTGCATTAGTTAATCCGAATGGCATGACTAAGAATTCATAATGGCCGAACTGTGTCTTGAATGCAGTCTTAAATATGTCGGATCTATCTAGCCTCACTTGATGATATCCAGACTTAAGGTCAATTTTACTAAATATAGAAGATCCTTGCAATTTGTCCATAAGGTCATCAACTCTAGGTATAGGATACCTATTCTTTACAGTGATCTTATTTAATGCTCGGTAGTCAATACACATACGGTAAGTATTATTCTTTTTCTTGACTAAGAGCACAGGTGCACCGAATGGAGAACTGCTAGGTGTGCCTATATGGATTTCTTTTTGCTCTATTTGACTCTGGATTTCTTTTTGCTCTAAGATTCTTCAACTTGACTCTGGATTTCTTTTTGCTCTATTTGATTGTGCCTATATGGGGCTTTGCAAGGTGGTTGTGTGCCAGGTATTAGGTCAATCTTATGGTCTTCTAGACGTGATGGAGGTAAACCTGGTGGTAGGTCTTCTGCAAAACAGTCCTTAAAATATGCGAGAAATTCCTTATGCCTAGGGTGCATATGATTTTCCTTTGCGTGCAATTCATTTACCCAAATGAGATATGATTTAGTATTCTTGTGTAGTGCACGTTTTGCTTGAGTATGCGAAAGCAGTGGAAAAATATGAGATGCATGCATACCAAATAATGTAATAGATTTTCCTTGAAAATTAATATTCATTGTGTGTGTGGAATAATCTATATTGGGATTATGTTGGTGTATCCATGGCATTCCTAGAATAATGTCGCTTGACTCTAATGGAACAACTAAGAAATTTCTTCTTTCAATGTATGGACCAATTTGAATTTCTAAATCTTGAACTTCTTGTGTGCCATTGTACCTAGTGCCTAAAAATGCAACTTTTATGCGATAATGCGTAGGTACAGTATGCAATTTTAATTCCTTTACCAATTTTGCTGAAATAAAGTCATGGGTACTACCGTCATCATGCAATATAGTTCTTTCTTTTCCATGCACCATACATTTCATAGTCAACAATGAATGTGAAGTAGGCATACCTGGTAAAGTGTCGTAAGTAGTAGTAATATCATCCTCATCTTCAGTGAAATCTGGCATATCCTCATGCTCTTCTTCGTCCATGGCTCCAAGGTAGTTGATATGTGCTGATGGCTTCTTTGAATGACAATTTGCTGCGAGATGCCCTGGCTGGTGACACTTGTAGCATACTATTGGCTTAGCTTTGGTCACATTATTTGCAATGGCTGGGAGTCTGGGAATATTTGGATTTGCTTGTAGAATAGGCTTTGGATTTGAATTGACAGTGGATGGTAATGCAGGTGGTTTAGGCCAATTCTTGCGGAAAGATGGTGATGAGAAACGACCTGGATTAAACCTTCTGAAATTGGAATTGAATTGTTTAGATCCATAATTACTGTTTGCTTGGAATGGCTGTGGTCGTTGATCTCTTCCGCGTAACTTATCTTCAGTGTCGTGAGCTAAGGAGATGGAGTCTTCAAGGGTAGCAGGCTTGAACATGTTCACTTCAGCATAGTAATGTCCAAGAAGTCCAGACATATACTTCCGCTTATGTGTCGTCTCTGGTACGTCTTCAAGCATGCGTAGCTGTAGGAGTGCATTCCAAAAACGCTCTGTATACTGTGGAATAGGCTCACGATCTCGCTGTTGAAGTAAATCCCATTGCTTGATAGCCTTCTCATGAAATTGCGATGGAAGGAAATTTTGCATGAACTTCTTCTTGAAATCTTCCCAAGTAGCAGGACATTCTATACTCTTGCGGATTACAGTCCACCAAAGTGATGCTCTGTCTATCAGATGATTAGTAACACACTTGATTTTATCTTTTTCGGGATAAGTTTCCTCATGGAAATAGTCATCAAACTGGCTAATGAATGATAAAACAGTCTTTCCTTCTCTTATGCCATTGAAAGTGCGGAACTTGAAACTTCATTTACTTATCTTGGATTCCTTGCGAATGGTTTGTGCTTCAAGGGTGGCGTCGATGGTATGGCGAATCAAATATTCAGCTTGAGGTTCTTCTTTATCGGTGGACACTCTTTGTAGCTTTGTCAATTGCGCTTGCAAGGTTTGCCTAGCCCTTCGCTCTTCTTCCAATTGCAGCATGATAAGATCCAGCTTTTGTTCCATGGTAGGCTCGGGTAGGTCGTCTTCAGCCATAGGATCATCCATATGTGGGGTAGTCATCCTGTAAAACTCAACAAACCTTTCTCACTCAAAATCAGTTAGCGGGATGAGCGTAGCTCAAATTTGGGGTTACAAGGCTATGTGTTTTTTTGGATATTTCTTCTTCAATTTTCAGAAATTCTGCAATATTTATGTCTCCGTTTGCTGAAAGTACTTCAAGGAACTTGTAGATAGGTAGAACAGCTTGCTGCGAACAATTTTCCAGTTCAGAGTTTTTGCATACGAACAAGTCTTCTATGAGTTTTAAGCACTAGTCAGTTCTGATTTAGTTTGACTTGCAGAGTTGCAGACTTAGCAGACTTGCAGAGTTGTTGACTTACTGGACTTAGGCCGACTTGCAGAACTTGCAGAACTTGATTATCGTAGACTTGCGGAACTTGACTTCAGAAGTGCGAGACCCAGAGTTTAAGAACTTGTCGGACCTGTGTAACTTGAAGAGAGTTGTGTGATTTAGCTTAAGGAATTAAGCTTAAGCTTAACGGTGGACTAAACAGGCCGCCGTTTTTTTTCGTGAGGGGGGGGGCCGTTTTTTGGCGGCGCGAGATTTTCGGGAAGGTCTTCTGATTCCTCGAGATGATTTTGAGAAGCTTAAGCTTCTTTTAAGCTCTTAAAGCTTTGTAATTAAGCTTTTAGTGAAGAGGATTAAGAGCTTTCTCACTGGTTTTCAACGACTTGTTGATGGAGATGATTGCGTGGTCCTCCGCCTGCAGAGCCTGGTCCTTCGCGATCTGACAGTGGAAACAGGGGTTCTTGATCACCAGAAGTCTGCCTGTATCGACGGTTCGCGACGAGATTGACTGTAGAGGCAGTTTGTTCCTGGAGCTCCGCCTTTGCCCGAGATTGGTAGCGATTGGAAGCTCTTGATCTCTGCTCCGCTCTGATACCACTGGTGCGCAGATCGGACGCAGATAGCTCACGTAGTGAATCCTGGAAGGTCCCCAAGAACAAAGTACTCTACCTTTCTGCACAAAAACCCATGTAAAAGCATACACGACAAGAGGCAAGAGACAAATTGGGTTCAATCTCCCCCATGCCTTATGTGAGCGCTTCACAAAGCATGTATTTTATGTATATTTTCCATCTTCATGCTCAATAATAGCCCAATTACAAAAATATGACAAGCTTTTTAGCTTTTGAGTTTGCTTTCTACAAAAATAGGAAAATAAAGCTAATGGACGGTGCCCATAGTGTCTGGCACGCCCAATCTCAATGTCCAAATAGAAATAACATATCCGGGCGCATAAGCGCATACAAAATAATAATAAATAATCGATGTCTCAATAGACATAACAAAATATAGGCGTGGCGCCTATCAAAATCTAGTCCAAGAGTCGAAAACCCGCTAGACTCCAATGCTTTCCTCCGCCACTGCTGCTATCTCTACACATCAACTGAAGCATTCACAATCGTTAGTAAAATAATACAATTAAACCGACAAAAGTGAATACCTAGCAGTCTTCAGCTACATAAATAAATCAACTGGTTAGAAATAAATCCTAACCTTAATTTATTACGAGTGCGCACTCTAAACTCATAAACGTTTATTAATTTAATATGCATTTTGCGGAATCACCCGCTATGGAATCACCCATGTACACACTAAATTAATGAAACGCCCGAAAAGGATAGGCGTCCCCATCAACTTCTCGCACAAAGAATCCTCTTTGTGTATGAGCCCCGGTCATCTAAGTTTACGGAATCCACCGTGGAATATGCCTCCTGGTATCACTTTTTGGCCTATTCTAACATGGAGAGGGGTGATGGAAAAAAATGGATGGCTATAGTTAGTGAAATGGTTGTCCTTCATGTTCTCAAGGAGGGCCATGCAAAATGACAGGAGTAAAGTAGCATGCAGCATTAGTCGAGTCATGGCACAACCATCTATTCCTACATTAATATCAAAAAAGAGTGGCGAAATATGGTACTCTGGTGGTGCGGGGGGTTTCTTGAGAAGAGTCCTAAGTAATCCAATATAATTACATGTTCTTACAAAGGCGGGGTCTGGGCACAAGAGGAGAATTCCATCAGGAAATGGGCCATGAAGTCCCATAGATCTTGTTCTGAGAAGGTGAGTGCTTCCTTTGGTTTTATGGCATTGATGTTGTAGATCTTCAAGAGGTTGTATTGGACATGTATGTTAGGGTCAAAATCTACTCCCACCCTCTCAAGATATGGTAGATAGGTCGGGTCATTTCGTTCGAAGGGCAGAGAATCACAAAACAACATACACGCGTCCACGTTGCCATTCCAGAATCTTCTTCTCCACTTAGGTTGGGATTCATAGCCTTTCATCATATGGGGTACCTCCTCATCTTTCTTTTCCCAGTAATCTAGGGAGTTTTTCCCCCAAGCCATTGGATTTCTCTCTCTTTCAACAAGCTATCGGTCGCCAAGCCTTCTTCCCATGGTGATTACTTCCATTACCGATTCAATGAAAAATACTTTGCTCAAGGCTGATGGGTATCAAAAGGTGAAACCGAAGGGTTGGCGGTAGTTTTCTTACTGCTCCCAAACTGATAGCTCTGTATTCTAGTTCATGGGTGAGTAGTCCCTTTTTAGTGGGATGGGAGGCTATGAAACCAAAGGAAGTTGCACTTTCACCCTTTTGCATACTTGATCCAACATTCTAGCCCTCTTCTTTTTTGCTTCTGCCTTCCTTTCCGCTATGGCATCTTGTTTTTGAGGGGGCTCTAGTTGTGATGAGGGAGGTATTCAAATTCAGCCTTCATCTCATTGTGCTCCTTCATGGCTTGATGCTGCTTCTGCCTCCTCGGGTTGTTCTTCTTGAAGTTCCAATACGTCAACCTCCTCTGGTGTCAAGCTTGCTTCCAACAAATTCTCTCGTTGATCTTGCCCACAATCGAGTTGAGACTTGCATCTTGTTAGGAGCACAACCCTTCTTTGATCCCCTTGTGGGCTATTTTCAATTTCCTTTTAAGCACCTCAATTGCCTCCTCCTCCTCAGAGAGTGTGATGTCTAAGATTGTGTTGAGGAAGGCATGTTGTTGGGCTTCAAGAATAGCTTGAGCGGCACCTACCTTGCTTTCTGCTAGTATTCTTCTTCCTTCTGCACTCAGGGAAGTTACTAAATGTATATTCTCTACATCACATATGTTGAAGGGCTATTTATAAATATCCTTATTTGCGATTTTTTAAAAATAAAACATAACCCTTTTTTATTCAATCTGTAAATAACCCCTTTATATTGCACCCTTCTATATGTAAAAAATGTATACAAATGGTATTTTGAAAATAACTTTTTTGAACCCACATGATGCACACATATATTCATGAGTAACTTACCCGAGCTTCTGCAAGGGCCAAGCGGTTTGCTGGGTCCTTCACTTTCTTCTCGCTCCTAGCCTCCCATTCCCTTGCCTTCTTTTTCATCTCTTCCAAGCCCTCACTTTTCCTTTGTGACAAGGCCACTATCACTGGCTCTCCTGCCTTTTCCATTTTTATAGAAGTTCCTCTTTTTCTTATGTTAGGTGGCCAATCTCCTTTTCTAGTCATTCTTGTTCTTCCCTTTGTCTTTGCATTCCACACTCTACTTGTTCCCTCTCTTTTTTTGTTCCTCTTGTTCATGTGGTCTCTCTGCTTTCAAGGCGGTGAGCTCTTCCATGCCCTCTTGGAGTTTTCTCATTTTGTGTTTTGAGCTCCGCCTGCTATAGAACTAGGAGTTTGTACTCCCTTTGCATTCTGACCAGCTCTTGGTTCTCTTGTTCCAGTCTTTTTCACCATTGTTCTTCTTCATCTCCCTTGGCCCTTAGCTCTACTTTTAGCTCGTGGATTTCTTTTTGTTGCAAGGCCACTTGGCGGGTCTTTTCTAGCTGGAAGGTATTTGACATTTCCCTTTCTGTTTCTAGCTCCCCCACTGCTACTCTCTTCTCCTCCTTTGCCCTTTCCAATTGACCATAAAGCTCTTGACATGCTCGTCCTTGCCAGTGGACTGCGGCTCACGGGCTGCGGCTCAGTGGTAGTAGTACTTGTTTTTGGTCACTTGGGCCCCTGTTGAGATTTGGCATCTGCAGCTGCCAATCTTTTCATTCCTGTTGTTGGCGTTTGTGAACACTAGAGGTGGGCATCGGGGTATGTGCCTTATCGACCAAGAACTACATCCATGCCATGAGGTTACCGGCGTCTACTGTGGTTGGAGTGTCTGGCATTGCTCCGATGGTCGGGGTATTTGGCAAGAGGGTAGGCAAGGCCAGGCGGAATGTGGCCTTTCCCTTTCCTTCTAGGATGGGTGGAGGTAAGTCTTCTGATGCTTGGCCAGTAGTTCGAGGCCTGTCTTGCCTTGGCGGTTTCATTGCTGCTAGTTCCTCATGCCTGCACTGCTAGTTAATGGACATGTCCATGGCTTGTGCCAAGTCCTCCTCTTCTTTTTTTCTCAGCTCCTCTTCCTATTCAGCAGATTTTCTCCTTCTCTCTTCCTCGGGTCTTTTTGACTTAGTTTTGGCCTTTTGCAAGGCCGCTCCCTCCTTTCTCTTCCTCTCTTCCTCCTACTTTTTCTTTGCCATCTTCTTTTTAGGGGTATTTTCCTTCCTCTTGTTGGATTGAGCTTCTTGCTCTCCTTCTTCTTCACTAACCGTCCTCTTACATGATTGTTCTTTGTCTTTGATGAGGAGATGACCTATTAGGTGTTTCATCGGATCCCTCTTCTCTGTCTTGAGTCTCTTTTATCGCCTCTTGGATAAAGGCGGTCAAGACTCCGCCATATTGTATGAATGAGGTCTTGGCTAAAAGCTTCTTCCTGTCAGTTTCTTTCAATGCTGGGGATTCTCCACTCATTGGTCTACTTCCAAGGGCTAGTTTTTGGGCTAATTGGTCTATCGTTTTCCTAACATAGCTGTTGTTGAAGGGTTTTCGAAAACAAAGTTGCGTCCACAGAGGACCTTGACAAATTTCAAGATAGAAGATCAATGAAGCGAATAAGCAAGATGAGAAAATGATGCCAAGACTCTGTTTTATTTCTGCCAATAACAAATACAAGGTACAAGAAGGAGAAACCCGAGCGGCCTTTGGGCTTAGGCCACCCCATACATATCAAAGAGAATTTCCAAGAGTATGGTCTTCATCCATGAGTGAGAAAGTGGATGAACGTGGATAATGTTCTGATCCAAGTTCCATTATTGTGGCTATTTGCTGATACTAAGATGGCTTACGGCTAGAGATAGTCTTCCAGCCCAATGCTCAAAATAAAGAAGGTGCTTTTGAACTGAAAGTGAAGTCTGTTGGGTACAACAATAGTTTCTGCATGTCTATATCCAGAGGTTCAGACTACTTACAGTTTATGTGCCCTTCCACTTTTCTGCCTACAGCATGTAGGAATGATTTGCAACATTGAGCAAGACTAAGAGGAGGAGGGCCACTAGCTATACTTAATCTCTGTCAACAATAAAACCTGGATGTCCAAGTGGGGCGTTGAGCTTATCTATAAGTAACTCTAGCAAGTCTGTAACCACCAATCAATGAAAAGAATCTTGCCCGTGCAATCACACGAATTAGCAGCACTCTTCAGGATCTCCCTGGCTTCCCTAGATCAGTGCTTCTTCACCGAATACATCTTCCAGAGCAGAATACACCTTCCAAAGCTACCGTCTCCCTTCATGTCACAGCTCGATGACTCTTGTCCTGAATGTTGGTTGCTGATCCAATATAAATACTGTTCACATCTACTCGAAGGACACACCCATACCTAATTGAAGAACCTGCACCCAGCCTAACATCTCCAATGATGGATGCACTTGGAGCTACAAATGCATTCTGTGCTACATGGGGAGCTTTGTTAAAAAGGTTCATCAGAGTCTGATCATGTCTTGAAGTGTTCTCTTGAAATGCATACGAGCCCTGGAGACGACATCCGAGGCGATTGATGGCTTGTCCCGTTTCACGTATCAAGAAGCCCAAAGTTACCATCGCAGAGGTTTGGAAGAGCTTTCAGTGCAGTCACACCCACTCAATTTGGTTGGAACAAGCATCATTATCCATCCTCCCCGCTTTTTCGTTGTTGCTCCAACAGTCGTCAACAAATCACGGAGAGAGCCACCCCCCAGAGAAGACTTGTCTTCTTCTTCCCAGGACGGCGGCCATGCTTTTTCTTTTTGCATATTAGTGTGTTTTTGTTTTCCCCTCTCGATCGACAGAACTGTCGATAAAATCCAGGACTCATCACTGGAAAAGCAGAGATCAGCCCCCGCTTTTACAAATAAAAAATAACTTGCTTATGCGTGTTTAAGCTTTAAAAAAAGGCTTAATAGGGAAGCTCCAGGAGATGGTTGTGGCCCTTTTGCTTTGCTGGAGGTTCGATACAGGGTGTTGATTCGTCCATTTTCATTAAAGAACGATACCGAAGCTTCACACTCTCCCCATTATCAAGGGTCCTAACAACATACCATCCATTCAAGCACTGAGTAGTTATCACAGCATTTCGACCAACAAATCTTTCTGGAGTTCGCTTATTTCCCTTTATTAATACTTTATCATTTACTTTGTATGGGAATTGAACACCTCGAATCTTTGAGAGTTCCAAATCACCAGTACTATGATGCCTTATTTGTTCTACCTGCTCTCTTCTTATTTTTGCGTCCTTAACAGAATTCTCCTTTCACACTTTGACTTCTTGTCTATAGGCTTGAACTACCCGCCGTAAAGCATGATTTGGTGCCATGTCTTCCCTCCTTGCTGCTTTTTTGCATGATATACAAGCATTCATGTGTCAATCTCATACTTCCCAAGCTCTATCTTGCCAATGTTTTTCACCTTTGTGAACTCTTCATGTTCGTGTAGACTTGCAGCATCAAAATCTTCACGTCCCTCCTCTACATGTGTCTCGTCAATTTTTCGTTTTTGATGGCGAGTCATCTTTAAGCTCCCAGCCTTATCATCAAATTTTTCATCTCCCTCATGTTTGGTAGAATCAAGTTCCAACTGATCCTGCTTCATCCATTCATCATTCTTGTATTTCTTCTTATCTTTGATCCGGGATTTCTTGTACCGCTTTGACAGCTTCAGCAAAATAACTTGGCATCAGTTTTTTTAAAAAATATTTTTCACACGCACACACAAGCATTCATTCACACACACGTAGAGATAAATGCACACAGATAATATTATTTACAATGGAACAAAGTCCCAGCACACACATGGGTTTGAGATGATAAATGGAAACACACTTACGAGAAAGCTAGGGTTCATACACACACAAACACGCAAGCCACACGCAGAACAAAATGCAAACACAACGACTAGGTATACACAAAACACGAATGTCACACACACAAACTTTTTGGTGGATTCCACACCTTGGATATGCAGCAACACGACACCGTTCTAGTCCACTGCATGCAGTGAATGAGCCGCCACGCTCTCCAGTATGGGTAGGCTGATCTTATGCATGAGTGAATTGTATCTTTGGCTAGAGAAGAGGGAGCGGATCGCCTTGGCTTTCAGTCTGACCTCTACGTTGGGAATTTCCTAGATTCTTATACCATTATTCATCAAGGCACTCTTCTTTCTCATCCGCAACATGGCAGAGACATCTCTTTTATGCCTCTTCTCCACCTTTGGTTCAATCCCAACGCCTTTTCCACTAAGGCCTTGTTGAGGGGACCTACACCTACTTGATTCCTTCTTTGTTTGCCAAGGACATTGTCCCATTCTCCTTATCGGGGTCATATGTCCTCAGGAATTCCACACACTTAGTGTGGTCATGAACTTTTTGATTTACGTGGAGAGGTTGCACTAGTCCATGATCCTCTGATGGCTTCATCATTGGTCACTACCCTGTCGATGTTGTGGATGCTCCTAAACCTGAGCTAGCTATATGCTCGGTTCTCAAGGGAGAGGCTATACTTTGCTCCTTCCTCTTCCGTGAAGGGTAGGTGATGGGCTCGGCCTTGCTACACTTCAGCTCCTATCATAGGCCATGGTTTATATTAGTGCTTTTCCAAATAATCCCTTGCTGGGAGAAAAGACTTCATGCTTGGCAGATTAATTTTTTTTTAATACTGAGCTAGACTTTTTCCTCCAAGCAATCTATTGATTCCTTAAGCACAAGTTGTTTCATCCTACCATTGAGGTTCCCCATGTGTGCTTTCCTTTACTATTCTCCTTATGTGTTTGGTTTGATTCAACTTATCTTAGTGTTTTACTATCACATGAGCCAAGCATAGATATTTGGGTTTTATTCTAAAGTAGCATAGTTGTCCATGTCCAAAGGGCATATGTCCACATGTGTAATATAGGTGAGGACATCAAGCAAGAATTCTCCAGAGTCCACTCGGCTAGTGATGTGTAGCTCTTCCTCAGCGAGGATGGGATCTAAATAAGGGTGTCCCTTAATGTGTTCTTCCAGGGGTCGGTTATAAATGGTAGTCAACACCCTATAGGAAGTTGGAGCTACATATGTTGGATCATATTCCGATGACTTGAGTGTGCATCGGTGCTTAGCATTGGTCATGATTTGGCATCCTTCTAGTTCCCATTGCAAGCAAAGAGTGTCCCATTGTCCAAGAAGGAGGATTTGCTATCGGGAAGCTATTGCAACTGCACGATTTCTTGGTTTGTGGCCATGACTGTGTCTTTGTGATACAACGTAATGAGTCACTCTGTGGTTGCCTATTCTTTGGATATCTCAATTGCAATTAACTCCTTAGAAGACTTTATAAATACAAATTCTGACTCTTCGTAGAAGAGCAAGAGAGCATGCATACTTCTATTGCTATAGGCTCTTCCAAGAGACCTGGGTCTAGTCGATTGTAGTTTTTAGCCAGTGTCATGAAGGTAGCATCCAAGCATCTTAGGCAAGCAACCAAGTCATCTTCATATTTTCAGCTAGGTCCACACCCAATCAAGATCTTCTTATAAGAGGGTTTAAGGCCAGTAGATGGTTGAGGTTTGATGGTTATACAGAATTTAGTAGCTATTGGTTGCTGTTTGGTTTGCTCCTTGGGGTGTAGCTTGGCCTCATGTTTGATGGGTTTGAGTGTAGCTGC